>NC_056728.1:1162034916-1162309916 GCF_019279795.1 Protopterus annectens | reverse complement strand
GAGTATCAGGGTTCTGGGGTTTCGTTTTTCTGAAGTAGACCCATATATAAATATATATATGTATATATATATATATATATATATATATATATATATATATATATATATATATATTTATATATGTGTGTGTGTGTGTGTGTGTGTGTGTGTGTGTGTGTGTTGGTATGCGTATATACGTATATAAAATATATACACACATATATATAATATGGATCTACGCCACATACCTGAAATACCACATAACCGAAGACCAGATGACCGAGACGAGAATGCCGAAACTTCAAATAAACGAATGACCACATAGCCAAAAAGTTTCTCAGAGTAAGTCAACACTGGGCCAACAAAAGGATATTTACCCTTTTCACCACTGTAGTGCAACACTAGAGTTGGTATATTTAGTTGGGGGTGTGTGGGGGGAATGAGAAGTGTACTAATTAGTTGTCTGTGAGCATAGCTGATGCAAGGAATAGACTACCAAATGAAATAAAGCAAGTATTAGTTTAGGTATTTTTAAGAACAGACTAGGCACTTATTATGGGAACATCTGTTATGGTATATTGGCAGGCTAGAAGGGCATTATTGCCTGTGCTGAAAATATTTGTATATATGTATGTATGAATGATCTGACCCTCTCTAGTCTCCTAATTCTTTGCTGAACAAATGGTTCCATAAATTATTGATTTAAAGAAGTAAACTTTTGTCAGGTGATAACTAAGACACATTGGCATGACAGGTTCATAACCCATTGTATCCCTAACCTATAGAACATGATTTCATTACATATCAACCAGAGAAGTACTGTTACCCACCATTAAAGTAAAATTAGATAACTGGATGGGCAGCTTGAAATCCTTTCTTTGTCTGTTTTGTACTGTCCTCCTTGAGAATGGGGAATCATTTAAATATGGGTTATTGGCTAGGCTAGTAAAGGTGTGCAAACTGATTACCTAATATGTACTTATTCACCTAGGATCTAATAAAACGGTTGTGGTAGTGTGTTTGTTTGCTCTGTAGTAGACAATGGGATATCTTCCTTAAAAATATGTTTTTTACACTGACATATAATTTACCGGTGATGGAGTAGGTGGCACAGTGACGATAGCATTGTCATCACACAGCAAGAGGTTCCTTGGTTAAATTCTAGGCTGGAGTACCTTCTGTGTGGATTCTGCATGCCCTCCCTGTGTTTGTGTAGGTTTCCTCTGGGTGCTCTGGTTTCCTCCCACACTCCAAAGACATGCAGTAGGTGGACTTGACACTTTATATTGGCCAGAGGTGTGGGTGTGTATACAATTGTGTGGTATAGAACAAAAACCATGACAGGGCTAACTACCCAGTGGTGTGAACCTTGGCTTTAGGTAATTGTAACTGTTGAAGTGATACCCTTACCCCATATGGAAAAATGTGTAAAAGGGGTTGTGAATGGATGGCTGGATATCCTTTACCAATGATGTTGTTGGTCAACCTTTGTGCTCAAAGCACAGGATCATCATTAAAGGGATATTGGTTACAACCTCTGTTTATTTGGATCAATGCTGCATCCCAATAAATAAATACAAATAATTATAATAAATAATAAAATAATATTTCTCTGTAGTTAGTTTGCAGGTGTACAGCCATAACTTCTGGCTGCACTTCCACAGTATAATTAATGACTCCCGCACTTATCAATCAAGGAATATGCTGTATATCCTCATTTGGATACCTACTAAGCACCTGGATTCATTCAGTTGCATACTGGCCACTTCCAAAATTAGGGTACTGGCAGGTAGTTTGGACCATCTAGCAGGCAGGCACAGCTGCATACCATCTTTATAAATCAAAGACTTTGAAATTTAATACAAAGAGGCCTACATGTTCATAGGTTCATTATCACTTCCAGTGCAAACAGATAGGTTTATAGCTGAATATTAGGCTAAGTGTTCTGAAGGGCCATTTTAAGCCTAGCCAATAGGTTCCTAGGTTCATAGGTAGGTACTAGGCTATCAGCCCAAGGGCCTACATAAGCCTAGCCAGCAAG
The DNA here is from genome assembly GCF_019279795.1 of Protopterus annectens. NCBI lineage: Eukaryota > Metazoa > Chordata > Ceratodontiformes > Protopteridae > Protopterus > Protopterus annectens. The sequence continues at coordinate 1,162,307,896 of NC_056728.1, read as the reverse complement.
GTACCATAGCTTACGCCACCCAAAAAAGTTTTTTTCCTGTGCCACTGTCCAGCAGAGACACAGAAGTGATCCCCGAGGTGTATTTCCTATTTCCCATCCACTCATCAAGATTTTTCTTGGAGAGTGCTAATGAAGAACTTTGCTTGACATAGATGGGTAGCTTGTTCCAGAGTATAGGAAGTCTCTGGGACAGGAATCTATCCCTCCAGCATGTCATGTTTATTGTGGTGACAAGGTTTAGGTCCCTAGAGCATGTAGCTTGGCGGGATTGGGATTTCTTTAGGTGTAGCATGTCCAACAGCTCTGGGTTTGACATAGCTTTATATGTTAGGCAGAGATCACCTCGGAGTAGGCGATATGCTACGGAGTAAAGCTGGATTTTTTTGAGGCGGTCAGTGTAGGGCATTTGTTTGAGGCCAGTAATCCTCTTTGTGAGGTACTTCTGTGGCCTTTCCAGCTGCTGCAGATATCTTGTGAGGTACATTCCAAAAGGGGCATTGTACTCTATAATGGGTCTAATGAGTGATGAGTAGAGGGGAACAATGACCTCTTTTTTCCTGGATAAGAACCCTTTTATGATGAGGTGTGCCACGTAGAAGGACTTCCTGACTACAGTAGCAATGTGACTATCAAAGGAGAGACTACTGTCCACGTGGGACCCAAGGTCTCTTATCATGCATTCAGTGTTAAGTAGATTGCTGCCTATGTGGTAGTGCATGGGTACAGAGTTTTTACCAAAGGAGATGACACTGCACTTTTTGGCATTGAGCTTGAGGCCATGGCTCTGACACCAGGCATCTGTCTCAGTGAGGCCCTTCGGTAGGATGTCCAATCATTTGAGGACTTGACTATGGCTCCTAGTTTGCAGTCATCTGTGAACTTCATCAGCCAGAGGCCTTCTGTGTTAGCCTGCACTTCAGAGAAGTAGATAGCAAACAGGAGAGGTCCCAGGATGGAACCCTGTGGCACTCCACTTGTCACTGCCTTGAGGTCAGATTTGGAATCTGCAACTTTTACAGTGTGGGTTCTGTCACTGAACCAGTTGGTAACCCATCTTGTGACGTAGGGATTTATACCTAGTTTAGTGAGTTTAGCTATAATTCCAGAATGAGGGATGGTGTTGAAAGCCTTGGCTAGGTCAAGATAGGCTGTGTGAACCAGCTTACCCTCATCCACAGCTTTGTTGACTGCCTCAATGAAGTCGATCAGGTTCAGGAGGCATGATCTGCCTTTCACAAACCTGAACTGGGTGGGATCCAGAGTTTGGAGGTTACCAATGTCTTTGTTTATGAGTTCCATGATGATACGTTCCATGGCCTTGCAGACCAGGCTCATCAGGCTAATAGGTCAATAGTTCCCGGGATCAGTGGTGGCTCCCCCTTTGTGGAGTGGGATAACTGTTGCTGTGCACCATTCATTGGGCACAAAGCCTGATGCGAGGCTATTATTGAACATGGTGCTAAAGTGGGGAGCCAGTTTGTTCTGAAGTTCGTGTAAAACGCAGCCTGGGATGTTGTCCGGTCCCATGGATGCTGTGTTTTTGGCTTTAGAGAGTGCAGCTTTTACCTGTGTAGTTGTGATTACAGGGACTCTGCATTCTTCCTTCATAGATATGGGCCCTTTAGGGGGTGAGAGGGGGGAATAACGTTAGCACTGAACCGATCTGCCAGGATGTTGGCAATATCATTTGGCTCTGTAATTTTCTTGCCTTTGTGCTGTAACTCAGAGCAGATCTGGGTGTTGCCATCTAGATTCTTGACATAGCTTTAGAATGCTTTGTGGTTGTCCTTGGATTTAGTGGCGATTTTGTAAGGACAGAAACAAACTCTGCTTCTTGCATCTGTGAAGTGAAGACTTTATGCCAAACATAGCCAGTCAAAATGCATTTTTCTAGTAGAAAAAGTTGTATATTTAACATGGCCTTGAAGATGTTCCTTTCTTTTATGGTGAAACCTGTTATATTTGTCTTGTTGAAAGTTGAGGAGGAGAAAATAAAGCGGAGAGATGGACAAACATGATGTTTTTAGAATACTGAAACAAACATCACTGTTAAGAATGCTATACTGAATCATTTGCTTAATAAAGCAACTAAAACTTAAGCATGATTAGATTTAGAATTATGCCACTACAGGGTTTAAGTGCCATCTGGTGGAATTTTAAGAAATGAACACCTAAAATGAAGTCTTAAAAATTCAGAATGGATATTCAGTTCTCTTTTACTAGATAACTTTAATTACTTAAAATTGTAAAAAAAAACTTTATCTTAGCAGTATGAATGATGCTTTGCCAGTGTGAGACTGAAAAGGCAGATGTTTCCACTTGGACCCAGTAACAGACAAACTCTTTTGACAGACCATCTTATACTTCTTAGGGCATGGTAGAAAAAAATCAGTTGTGAGCTTGCTGATAAATGAGCTTTCTCCTGTCTGTGTTTATAATCATACGTAGGTATAAAGGTGAGACAGAGAGACGACAGAGTACTTCATCTTTTCAGACTGTTTGGAAATCCAGTGAGTGCTACAGATATACAATAATTTGGAATTCTCAGAGAATAAGGCATACTTGACCTCATTGCCTCTATGCACTGTCAAAAACATAGACCTTCAAAGTATATAAAAGTAAGCCTGTGATTAATGTTTTGAAACTTTTATGTAACAACTTGATTATATTTAAAATGATCCAGTAGATAGCATCAATAAAGTTACTGCCTTTAAAAACAAATTTTCATTTCAGGCATTTGAACATATATTAGCACAGAAAATTAAAAAAATTACACTTGTAAATGATGACGACATGTAAACATTTTTGATCCATGGCTGAATAATTACCTTTGAATGCAAGGACTGACCTCAGAGATTCAGTTGTCCTGTAGATTATGATGTTAAATGTACCAGATCACAGCACATTTAAGACTTGTTCCCATGAATTAAGAACATATTTTCATTTATACATAGGGTTGCCAACTATCCGTTTTTTGACCAGACTGTCCGGTTTTCTGACAAATTGACCGGTTACAAATTTAATTCAAAACCAGATACGTGAAGTCTGTGTTTGTGCCATTGAGTAAAGTTGGAGTAAAAAGTTCAATCAACATGCAGTACACTTAAAAACTGGAATGCTTATAAAGAAAACTGAGCATCCATTTAAAAGTGTCAGTTGTTAGACTCACTTCTGTAGTGCCAACTTCCAAATAGAATTTCTCTCCCTCTATGGCTGATTGGCCAGTTCCTTATAGAACGCCCCAGAGATGCCCTTCACTGATTGGATGGATGCTGTGGCAGCTGCCTGTATGAGATCTTTTCTAGCCAGGGCGCCAGTCTCAGTACTGGAAACATTATGTATTGCTGTCTGACAGAAAAGAAGTAAAGTTGAAAGCTGATGCATAAAGGTTGGGAAGTTGTGGGCCAAAAAGTAGCTAAGGGTACGCTCAAGTTCCACTATGTATTGCCTGCTGTATTGGAACACTGGGTCAATGGGATTGGATTGAAAGGTAGTAAACCTGATAATTGTTAGTTTTCTTTCTTTTTCATAGGCTTGCATATTAACCCGTATGCCAATACTTCAGTGGTCTTGAGAAGTAGTGTCTGGATCTGCAGTTTATTCGGTATGGGTCTCTGATAAAAGATTGCAGCAAAGGTTTTGTGCACTTAGCTGTTCTGAAACTGAAACTATTGTAGTAGTGTGGCGGATTGGTTCTGGGGTTTCTCTTGGTTGTAAACAACTTTATTTAGCTGCATGTATTATGTTTGTTTCTTCAGGTCGTTTATGAGATATTTACTACCGCCCAGTAACACAATATAGTGTTTACTTCTGGATTACATGATGTACAGGAATTATTTAAATAGAAGTTGTTAGGGGTGGAAGGTTGACTTCTGTTGAACTGATAGAAGCAGAACATTTGATGAGTGGAGTTCTTTTTGTAATTTTAGTAAATAGAAGAAGCTCAGCTGCGATTGGTACTGTGGGCTTAGTATTTTGGGTGTGCCACTTGCCGGTAGCCTGAACACCTGTGCAGTCTGATTATTATGTCTTCATAGTTTCTTCATAGTTTGCCACAACCTCATGAGACTTGTTTTGACTATAATGTTCCTTTCTCCCCTGCTCATAAACTGTCCCTGAGTCAAATTTTATTTCTCTTTTAATCTCCCTAAAACTGGTGATGACTGGAGAAAAGATGGAGAATTGCACTTAAGAAATAATGACAATAATTATATTTAGACTTTTTTCTATTTCAGAAAATGGATATTAATTCATGTCCTGTTCTGCAATGTCTCAAGTTAATAGTACTAATAATTTTAAAAGTGTTCCTGATTGCCCTAATTATTTTTTTAATTTGTCCCTGAGGAAGAGACCAAAATATTCGTTGAGAGCCATGCCCCTGTATGTTAACACCAAAGGAAAGTCAGACAGGTGATACTTTGAGGAAGTGACTGGGCTGCAGTTATTTCTACTTGTACTGCTGGTTTCATGTGGCCACTTACCAATTATTAGCCAGACCTTCTCAATTGTTTCTGTTTGGGTTGTATGGAGGTGTCATCCTAACCTGAAACTAATCATGCTGCTATTTACTTAATGGTCACACAATGCACTTTTGTGGAGGAAAGTGGCCACAGCCATGCATTTACTTTGCCAGGCAAATCAACTGGATAAAGTGTCAGTCAAGGCCAGGTCAGTGAATCAAATGTCAGTCAACCACCAGCCATTGAATATACAGATGTGTGCAGAAACTAGGGTTGCCACCTTCCTTCACGGCTAAAACTGGAGCAAAGCCGCGCCCCTCGCATCACCAGTAACCCCGCCCACCCCAAACCCCTCTCCCGCCAACATACCTCCTATTTTGTGATGTCACGACAGCATCACTCAACGGGAACGCCCTCTTTTTTCGTTCCCGCCGCCTGCTTTTGGCTGATTTACTATGCTTTTCTGTAAAAAAAGCATAGTAAATCAGCCGATTTACAAACTCCGATAGTCTGTTTCCTTTTTGAAACAGAATACTGGAGTTTGTACAGTGTTTTTCAGACTACTGGAGAATCAGTTTGATTTCCTGATAGTCCGGAAAAAAACGGAGGGGTGGCAAGCCTAGCAGAAACCAGGACATGGAAGGATGCACATTAGCCAAACCCTGCCCACGACTGGTAGAATTTAGGTTTAGGTTTAGGGAAGGGAAACAGATTTTAGGTTTAGAATGTTATTGGGAGTCTGGGTTTAGGGAGTATGCATAGTTGTGACTGAATAACATTTCATTAGTGATGCATCATCGGCTGATTTACTATGCTTTTTTACAGAAAAGCATAGTAAATCAGCTGAAAGCAGGCATCCGGAACAGAAAAAGAGGACATTCCCATCAGCTGATGTCACGGTGATATCACAAAATGGGTGGGGCATGGTTGGGAGAGGGGGTGGGGATGGGTGGAGTTATGGGTGATGCGAGGGCCATGACCTTAGTTCAGTTTTAGCCACAAAGAAAGCTGGCAACACTATTTATACAGGTAGGAAATAATCTACACCATTTTAGTTACCTTTGAAGTGCCTTTCCCTATCAAGTTCTTTATGTTTACTAGGTAGCAGTTGTAGGGTGGTGGGTACATTCTGTCAGACTAGTTAAATGACATCTGTGCAAAATGAACAGAGGAAAACAAAAACAAATGTTGAACTTCTACCATAGATTTAATAATAATAATAATAATAATAATAATAATAATGATAATAATAACTTTTAACAATATGACAGCTAACACCAAATGATAAATCACACATTCACACACAATATTTCCAACTAAGTTGTCTTTCCATTAAAATAAATGAATACATTGAATAAATAAATAGAAAATAAAGCAAGCTTGATGGAGCAGAACCAAGATGTCCATATTCGGAAACTGACTTGGGGGCTGCCAGTAGGGCTGGCCAGGACAGAGTGTCCAATGACAAAGATGAGAAGTTAACCCAGTTCCTGGACAACTTCTGGTGGAGCTCTCAGAGTTAACTCAGGAGGTGGTCATGTTGTCCTGACAGCATTGCACTAGTTGCTTCCACAGCTACAACCAATGATCAGGTGTTGCATCATGGGCTCCACTCTACCATTTCCCCATTAGATCTCTCACTCCCTGGGTATAATAACCCATACCATGAGGTCCCCTTTCCAAGTTGCTGAGGGCTTCAGTCAGGATAGGGTCATGTCTGGAGGCAGGTACCAGGAAAAGAGCTTTTTGGAAATTCATGGACAGGTGAGAATGGAGTCAGGGAGAATAGCCTGAGGCAGTGTGGGTTGGGTGGGAATTGGATTAGAAAGAAAAATTCTGTGAAGATAAGATTCTACTGTAACAAAGAATGAATATTAAAAAGGTGTTTCACTCATATTTCTTTTGTTAGCATATGATTCTTATGGGACTTCATCCCAGCAAATATATTGCATTTGAAGATGCCACAATAATGATAACATTTGCAAAAGTGAAAACCATTTCAATTTTGCCATAATGCAGAAAACACTACATCCTCAATTTTATATTTAAAGTGCTAAGATATCATACTTTGACCATTTCACACCCTTTCACAGCCTCAGCCTTGTCATAAAGCAGCAGAGTAACCTACAAATGTTCATCGTGTTTCACTGTTGCAGTCCTAACAAATGGGTTATCTGGCCCCCGGTAGCCCTCTATTGGCCGGAATACCAAAGGTAAGGGGTTATGACGTCGGCTGCCATTGGTTGTGTAGGACGTCAGTATCTTTGATACAAAAGGAGGCAGCCAACGTCACTTCCTCAGTCTTCTATGCCACGGAGCCCAAAGCAGAAGCTTTTTTGCACAAGTGCCAGTCGGCCGTTTACCTTTTTGATTTCCGACTATGAAAGTTGAAGTCATCTACAGCTAAGTACCTTGTTGGGGATCCTCTTTTTCTTGCCTTAACAAATGTCAGAAAAAGCTAATAATTGTCTTGCCTGTGGAAAGCAGATTCCCTATAGAGATTTAATTTCTTACTGCTTTATTTGTTTAGGCCCTGACCATGACATACCTAACTGTGATCTCTGTGCTTCTTTTAATCCGTGTATTATTCATCGTTGGATTAAGCTTTTAGCTAAGCACTTTGGAGTTTGGCCTAAGTTCATTGGTATGGTGTCCACTGATCTTCAGGTTTCGGATGTTCCTAAGAAGCGTAAGGACGGAAACAGGCTTCAGAGGGTCAAATCTACTGATGACGTTAAGTTTGTCGCCAGTCTGGTGGTAGTCAGTGAGGCGCATTTGCAGCCCCTGCAGTCCATGGATTTACCTCCGCAGGCCTCTGGTGATACCATTTCAGAGTCCTCCATGCCTCCAGCTTCCATTTTGTCTCATGACCTTCAGCCTGTGGCTAAGCAGACTCCGGTTTCCAAGGCTTCCGTTCTTCATTCTAACAGCAGGCACATAGCAATGACCTCTTCAGTAGCCAAGCCTTCTGAGTCCTTCCGACTTTCAGGTAAATCCTCTAGTCGCAAGCCTGTGAAGAAGCAGGCTCTAGCTGATTCTCATTCCCCTCAATCTCAAATGGTTAAAATGGCTAATGATCTTTTGACTCTTATTTAGGGCTCACAGCCTCCTCCTTCCAAAAGAGGCAGGGCTTTATCTCCAGAAGCTCTATCCTTTTCAGGTACTGAAACTTTCAGCATTTCTGCTGTTGAAGAGGAATCTTCTCAGGTTTTTTTCTCCTTTTGAGGATTCTGATGCAGAGGAATCCATTCCTTCTGCTTCTCCTCCAGAGGATTTTTCTTTTGGTGATACTTTGAATACTCTTAGGGAGCATTTTAAATGGGAAAGTCAAGACTACCCTCAATCTAAGAAAAGGATCAGAGAATTTTTGGATTTGCCTCAACACAAGCCTCTAGCTATTCCCCCTGTGTTGGACATCATGGATGATGTTTTTCTGGAAAATTCCTTGACTTCAAACTCTGTTCCTCCAACTCACAGGAAACCTGACAGGTACTACAGAGTTCCTGATTCTCGTTTGTTTCTTTATCATAATCCTCTGGCTGACCCAGAGGTTATTTCTCAAGGGCCTAAAGGGGTTAAGGCCACTGTTACCAGAAATTCTGTTCCTTCAGATAGAGAATATAGGAATCTAGACAGGTGGGGAAAGAAGGTTTATACCTCTGCCACTCTTGCTGTTAGGTCTACCAATTGCCTTTTTCATATGCTCAAATATCAGCAGCATACCTTGGAGGCTATTAAGTCAAATATTTCCAGTATGCCTCTCTTGACGAAGAATAAAGATATGCAGGATTTACTTAATTCTGCCAGTCTTGTTAATAAGCATTCACTACATTGTGGTTTTGACGTTCTTAAAGCTTCCTGCAGGGCTGCAGCTACTGGATCTGTTATTAGGAGGCATGCTTGGCTCAGGGAACACCCCCTTCCAGAGCCTAAGGCCAAGCTCTTAGATGTACCTTTACACAAGGACAATCTTTTTGGCAGTAAAGTGGAGGAGGTGCTCAAGAAGATGGAAGATAAGGCCAAGTCCATGCAAACAGTTAAAGAATTTCTGCAAGTTCAACCTTCTCTCTTTAGCAGGAACAGCTCTTCTAAGAGTTGGATGTCTCCTGATACCAGCAAACAGAACCATTCTCGGACCAGAGGTTACAAATCTGCTAGGGGACATGGGGCTACCCCTCAAAGGACTAAACAATGGTATGCTTCCACTTCTAAGTCGGGAAGTTCTAAGCCTGCATCTCAATCCAAGCATTCTCAATGACTTTGTCCGACTTCTGCCTATTCCTGCTTGCCTGGAGTTTCCTTTAGGGTGAAGGCTGGCCATTTTTGCAAAGGTCTGGCCACCATCATGAACGACAAATGGGTACTCAGAACTGTATCCCCAGGACACAAGTTTTCTTCCCACACTTTTCCTGTGCACAAAGGATTCCCAGACATTCCTTCAAATCAAAAGGCAGAAGTAGAAAAGCAAATTTTGTCTCTGTTGCATCTAGGGGTAATAGAGTCAATTCCTGCTCAGCAGGTAGGCCAAGGTTTCTATTCCAGGCTTTTCTTGGTTCCAAAAAAAGAAGGCACCTGATGACCTATCCTAGATCTATCTATCCTGAACTATTTCTTGGTGATTTCAAAGTTCAAAATGCTCACTCTTCATCAGTTGCTACCAATGTTGGACAAGGACTCTTGCTCTTGGCTGGCAACTTTTGATCTCAAAGTAGCTTATCTGCACATCCCTATCAGGGAAAGCTGCAGGCAGTTACAGTGGGCAAGCAACATTATCAATTCTCTGTGCTACCCTTTGGCTTATCTACTGCTCCCAGAGTTTTTACAAAGTGCCTGGCTCCAGTCATTGCCTTTTGCAGGCAGAAGAAAATTCAGATTTACCCTTACTTGGATGACTGTCTGATTCAAGCAAAGTCTCGGGAACAGCTGATAAAGGATTTGGAATTTGTAAAAAAAACTTTTCTCTCTTCCCTGGGTTACACTCTCAATGAGCAAAAGTCAAAAATGGTGCCATCCAAAGAGATAACATTCCTGGGAGTGAGTCTGAACACAGCTGCCCAGATGATATATATCACCCAGGAGAAGCAGACAACTCTTTCAGTTTACTTCAAGGACTTGGCAATCTGTCCCACCTCCCTGCAAGGAAATACCTGCAAGCTCTGGGATTCATGGCCTCTTGCATTCTCATGATTCCATATGCAAAACTGCATATGAGGAAATTGCAATGGTACCTCAAGAACATTTGGTGCCAACACACACAGGACCTGGCTGTGATTATTCCTCTGCTTCCTTGTCTGCAGAGAGAGTTTCTATAGTGGGCGACAGCCTGTTTGCAAAACAAGGGCATGCCTTTCCATCCACCTCCTGCAATTCAAGTTCTGACCACAGACTCATCGGACTATGCATGGGGAGCTCACCTGGATGGCAGATGCATACAGGGATGTTGGAACGCCCAGCAGATGCACTTGCACATAAACCTGAAGGAATTAATTGCAGTTCACCAGGCCTTACTGGCTTTCAAGTATCTTCTTTCTCCTGGAACTCTGCTGGTCAGAACAGACAACACCACAGTCATGTGGTACATCAACAAACAGGGAGGAACTCATTCTTACCCCCTGTGCAGACAGAGCATGATTCTATGGTCCACAGCAGCATCATTGGGCCTACATATTCTAGCTCAGTTTCTTCCAGGAAGGCTCAATGTTTTGGCAGACCAGTTGAGTAGACAGACCCTGGATCCTCACGAGTGGCATCTGAACAGAGCAGTGTTTTACAGCATCATTCAGCATTGGGGTGCTCCACAGGTGGATATTTTCTCCTCCCTGGACAACCACCTTCTGCCACTTTTCTGCACCAGACAGCATCACAGCAAAGTCTGGAAAGTGGATGCTCTGCCTTTCCCTTGGTCACTTCTTTCAATTTATGCCTTCCCTCCTCTTCCTCTTCTTCCCAGAGTATTGTTGAAGATCAGGGATGAAAGACCAAGGACCATTTTCATAGTTCCAGACTGGCTCAGTCAGCATTGGTATCCTCTGCTTTGGAGTCTCTCCCAATTTCCTCCGTGGCATCTTCCTCTGAAATCATATCTGTTGGTTCAGGAAGGGGGAAAAATTCTGCATCCTCATCTTCAGACTCTCCATTTGGCAGCATGGCTCATTGTATGAATCAGTCCATAGCTTCTTCCCTTTCCCAGCAGGTGGTTAACGTACTTCGTGAGGCCAGGAGGCCTAGCACTAGGAAGTCCTACGCTGGCAAATGTGAAAGATTCTCTCATTGAATGCAGGCTATTGGGGAATCTTCTTCTCAGCCTACTCTTCCTCTGATCCTGGAATACTTGGAATTGCTTCAAAGTGGACTTTCCTTTTCTTCTATCAAGATCCATGCTTCAGCCATTTCTGCCCATTGTTCTTTTGAACAGCCCATTTTCTCTCATCCCCTGATGACAATGTTTCTCAGAGGTGCTAGCAACTTAAAACCTCCCAGAAGGGCACCTACTCCAGCTTGGGACCTGAATTTTGTGTTGGAGAAGCTCACTCTTCCTCCTTTCGAGACAGCTGCCACTGCAAACTTAAAGTTTCTGTCTTGGAAAACTGCATTCCTTTTGGCTATTTCTTCAGCAAGGAGAGTTTCAGAACTGCAGGCTTTGATGGCTGTGGGGCCTTTTCTCATCTTCCATGCAGATCGTGTCTCCCTGAGGACCAATCCCTCTTTTATGCTGAAGGTGGTTTCTAGCCTGACTCTTAATCAGTTCATACACCTTCCTACATTCTTTCCTAATCCTCAAAATAGAGGGAAAAGGATCTTGCATTCTCTTGATGTACACAGACAGCTCAGATTCTACCTGGACAGGACTAAGAATCTTCATAAATCAGCTCAGCTAATGGCCAGCTTTGCTCCTGGAGCCCAGGGCAAGGCTATTTCTAAGTAAACCATCTCTAAATGTATTGCTCGTTGTATTACTTTTTGTTATTCCTTTCATGACAAGGTTCGTCCTCAAGGTGTTAGGACCCACTCAACGAGAGCAGCCTCCACTTCTGCAGCTTTTTTAAGGGGTGTCTCTACTAAAGACATTTTAGAGGCTGCCACATGGTCTTCTGTACACACTTTTATAAACCATTATAATTTGCCTTTGTTTTCTAGATCCAGGGCGGGGTTTGCCACTGCTGTTCTGCAGGGCATTCTCTCCAATCCTTGATTGTGTTGGTACCGCCTCCCTCTTCTCTGGGCTTTGGTAATCAACCCATTTGTTAGGACTGCAACAGTGAAACATGATGAACATAGTACAGTTGTGTACACTTACCATAAATGTAGATGTTCGAGCGTATTCACTGTTGCAGTCCTGGTTTCCCTCCATCCTTCCCCCTGTTTTGGTATTCTCCTGCTCTCCTTTCCTAAGGTACAGACTTTATTTGGTTTAGTTTATCAAGGATGCTTTATACTTTGTCTAAGCATTGTTTATTTGGGGGCTCCTGACATTTGTGCCAAGAAAGACTGAGAAGTGATGTCCGCTGCCTCCTTTTGTATCAAGGATACTGACATCTTATACAACCGACGGCAGCCAACGTCATATCCCCTTACCTTTGGTATTCGGGCCGACTGAGGGCTACCAGGGGCCGGATAACCCATTTGTTAGGACTGCAACAGTGAATACACTTGAACATCTACATTTATGGTAAGTGTACACAACTGCACTTTCTACAACAGGTAACATTCCAATGATCTGTAAATCATGTGTTTAAATGCTCTTACTGTCCCACTAACTGCTAGGAATCTGGCATCTGCCACAACATGCCCCTTCCCCCATGACTGGAGCAGAAGCTGCTTACAGTGCACTAATTACTCCATCCCCCCTGCATCAGTGGCTGACATGCATGCTGACAAATGCAAGGGCCTGTAATGCCTTATCTGTAAGAGTGCACATTCCTGTGCATGGGCTGTGAAGGCTACCATGTGAGCACAGCTTGGCAAAGACAAGAGCACATCCCCTGCTCAGGCACTGCATGTTACACTTCTTTCTACAGTAGATAATGAAGTAAAATGGACCACTTCTATGTCTTTCTCTGTCTCTGTCTCTTTCTCTTTAAGATGGACAACCTAGAGTCATTCATTCCTTTCCACCCTTCCTCATTAACTCGTCTATTTTTCAAATCATTAGTCAATTTTACATCACCTGGGCAGCAATCAAGGCATCATCTCTCAGTGCCTTCAGCTGGCACAAAATATATGTAAAGCATGTTTGCCTTCCTTTACTTTAAATTCCATAAATGCAAGCAACATAAAAACACTTCACTGAGATGATCTTGTACATTAAAAAAAAAACTTGACTATCAGGTTTCAGCATTTGTCAAACAAACTCAAAAATTGTTGCACCCACATTTGGACTATGATATCACTTTATTTGCAAAATAAATAAATGCCAGTAAATGCTTTTGTTGCATAAATGAAAAGAACTTCATCAGATTCAGCATTTGCCTATTCATCTCTCAGCACTATTCTTTTGTCTAGTTGTCAACAGGTAATTATATCTGGTTATCTCCAGAACTCAACCAGTATGCTTTACAAATCTGTTTTGCAAGTATTCTTGCCTCCTCATATGGTTTAAATACTTTCAGTATGGATTAATGACGCACACGAAGATGATTCCTCAGGTTTGCCTACATCACTTCACTCTCTTCATGTGAGTATCATGCTATAAGGTGTATTGTACTGAAGACTTGCTTAAAACATAAGGAAATTATTTGCAAAAACTGCATTGATACTTTGGTTAGAGTTCATTTCCTAGTGTAACGGGGCAAGAAAAAGTGTCAGGGTGAGTGACTAAGCTGGATTCTGAAACAGTTAACACTTAGGTTATGATGCGCCACTCTTAAATTTGCAAAGGTAATTCTGACATAAGGGATTCCAGAAGCAGGCTTATCTGCTTCCTCATATAATATATGCAAATAAGGAAGTATGCAACCTTTCATGGGCATTCCCAAGTCTTCACCAGATTCCAAAAGAACTGGAGGCATTGTTGCCCCAAACAACAAGGCAAATATACTTTAAGTACCTGAAAGTTCAGCTGTGGCCTGTGGCCTACTTTGAGGGTCATTCAGAACATATAATTATATTCATGACAATGATGATGTGTGATGTAAGGTTAGGGAAGTCACATACTTTGTAGTAAGGTTTAAAACAATATGTTGTGATGTATTCTGAGTCTTGTTTTATACAGTTTATAGAAGTTTTATTTCTTTACTTAGAATCTTTAACTGTGTCATGGGCTAGTTGAGAGACACCTTTCAGCCGTAAACTGTGCCAGTTGCCAGACAGTTTACATACAGATAGGTGCATAGATAAAAACAATACAATAATTTTAAGTTATATTACAATGATTTCAAGGTGCAAAACATAGTGTGTTGTAACAACGTTTTGAGAGGACTGAAGAAAGTTAAGCTCATCATATCCTCTCCACCTTCTATAGAGGTGCAATACAGAGCACCTTCACCTGCAGCTTGACAGTGTGGTTTGGAACCTGCAGTTACAGAAAGGAAGGTGCTACAGAGAGTAATGAGGGTCACAGAGAAGTTAACAGGCTCCAGTCTTCCATCGATACAACTTTATTCTGCAAGAAGCGTCTGAAGGGCAACCAAAATAATACAGGACGCCATGCATCCTGCACATAGACTATTTAAGCATTTGGCATCGGGCAGAAGAAATCGCAACATCCACTGCAGGACTACAAGATACAAAAACAGTTTCTACCCTACAATGATTAGACTTCTGAACTCAGGCACTAGTCCCAGAAGTCTGGACAGATAATACGTCAAGTTTTTATTCGTGCAGTAAATACTTATATAAATTCCAAGTAAGTGCAATATTTATTTATTATATCCATAGTCAGTATCATTTAATGCATTCAGTGCAATATTACACAAATAACTTAGGCATTGTTCAGTCTGTAGTGTGTTTTGTATTACTCTAAATGGGGTAGTTAGTTTAACTTAAGGGAGGGTCTTCTTTTCATATTTGAGTATTAGTAAATATCTCTGCTCTTTCTTATGTGTATTGGGAGTAGTACTGTACTTGTTAGTTAAGTTTATCCCTCTACTTGTATGGGTTGTTTTGCTTTCCTTTGTAAATTCAAGAACTGAAAGCACAAAATTTCATTTAGCCTAGAAGTCTGTAATTCTAAATGACGATAGAGTTTACTTTGATTGACTTTATACAGAAACATTCAACTGTGTTTGGAAAAAAACTAAATAGTAACAAAAATATATAGAAAAGCTTACCCAAAAGCAGAGAAGGGGTGGTTTTGTTGAACTGCTTGTACCAAAGGTACTGTTTTTGGTTTCCAGTTATTCTGAAGAAGCTACTTTAAAACAGAGAATGAAAGCACTCAGTTTTGTACTACAGCACCCATTTGCTTTTGATAAACTGGTCAGTACTATGCAGATGAATGAATGACTTAATTATTTAATTAACACTGTTACATAGGTGACAAGAATGTATGCAGTTATGTGTAAGTATTTCACATGTGGCAGAACTAAATAAGTTATGCATAAAATTGGTTGAAGAAGCAGTTTTCTTTTGAAAAAATGGCCACCCAAGCTAATTACGCCATCGATAAACCACCCCTAAGAGTTGACCCATAGTCAGAGATCTGGGAACATATGTAGGCAGTAATCCGTCCTTTGACTAACATGTGGTGTTGGTGGTAAGAAAATTATTCTATGTCACCCAACTTATATAAGGAAGGGCATGGCATCCAGGTCCAAGGAAGTCATAGTGACACTTTATTCACCTTTATCAGACCCATCATCAAATATAATGTCCCCTTCAGCATGTATCTGATCAGACATATACAACAGTTGGAATACCCACAAAAGCTGCTTGACAGAAGAACCCAGGGTATAAACACATTGAGATCGCCTTAAAGCCCTATTACTACACTCAGTCTTCTACAAGTTTCTAAGGGGTGACTGATGTCTGGCATAGAAAGTATCATCAGATCCAGCTTGATGGACCTTTTGTACATCTTCAAAATGCACAGCATCAGACCCACTAGATTTAAATTTTGCTTCAAATATAAATAGGACATGTTGGTGAGACAGATATGTTTCTCAGAGGATCTCTATGCACTGGAACAGGCTTTCCTTCCATGTGAAGCAGAGTCCATCCCTAACCTTATTTAAGTATATCCTTGACCAATGGATGAGAAATCAGAAATTCACTCCAGGTCTGGCCCCATTTCTCTGATCGACAGAGACAGACAGACAGTAACTATGCTCAGACTAACATAACCCCCCACAAAACATTTAGAAACTTCCTAACTAACATGCCTTCCTCCTAATAAATGCCTATGAAACATAGGGGCACATTTAGTGTGGGTTTTACAGCTAGGCTTATAAAGGCCTTGATGGTAGTTAGCCTATGAACCTATATGCATTCATTCATCAAAAGCAAGATGCACCAGGAAAGTAGCTGACCCATATATCACATCTGTGAATTGAGATAGGCAATTAGATAATATCATATATAATTTTCTATAATAACATTGAGTCACAACTGATACATAATTACAAGGATATCTCAGCTCAAACCTGGAAATAATAAAGTTTGCATAGGGAAGAGGGAGGTTAATACATAAAGTGAAAATAGAACCACATATAGGAATCCTTCAGAAACACTGAGTGTATATGAGGGAGGGACATCATTAGGGATACCCTCAGTTTGGCTGAGCAACTTAAGTCTCACTAGAAAAGACAACTTAAGAGTTCAAAACAGACTAAAATAGGGGAATAAAGCATCAGCATGCTATGTAGATGTAAAGGAGCAGGGCCACTGTGGGAACATTTAAATACGCTTAGAGTATAAGAGAGAGAATGTAGATTGGCAGAAATAAGAAAGAGGAGGGCATAAGACAAGGACAGACCATGTCATTAGTATGCTGGAACTGGGCAGAGGGGGAGGGGATCCATACTCACACGCCCCTTTACAAGATAAACTGTTCTTAAAACAATAAAAATTCTCTAACCTTATATACAATATATATCATAAAAAAAATCTATGTAAAAAATATATAATATATAAAAATAAAAAATATATAATTGTAAAAAATATATATCTTAACTGTATTTATATAACAATTCATTATACATCTTATATCAAATATGATTTCTGCCTCAAAAAATGCTTTAATGAAATGCAAAAACATTTAGGTTGTTTCTCATTTTTTTTTTTAGCTGAGCTGCCATTTCTACTTTCAAGAAGAGCTACTCTGTTCCCAATGTCACCCCCCTGTCAACAACAACCCGATCAACAAAACAAAAAAAAAAAAAACTAGAGCATTTGACAGACAGAGAGAATGCATAAAAAGTGCATTGTTGTTCCTTTTTCTTAAACCTAACATGCTCCAACACCCTATCCCTATCACACGTCTGGTTTTACTAATGAGCAAGAGAGACAGCGTGGATAAGATCTCAGACTGTACAAATGATGAAAGGGTCAATGCCAGTTAAAAAAATTCAAAAACAGAAAAAAGATTATATAGAGTGGAGGAAAGAATAAATAAAGAGTTCAGTGAACTGACATCAGCCACTGCAAAGGCTCTAGGATGAAGAAGTAGGAAAAGATGTATGGCACAGGGCTGGAGGGAAGACTGACATTCGGCTTAGGATGACTTCTCATTTCAGATGCAGCAATAAGTAAACAACAAGTAGAAGACATAGTGTGACATGAGTAAAGAAACAGGCATCTGCACCACCCAGAAGAAAGAGGAATGTGGGATAACAAAGAATAATATTTGTGAGGATGGGCATAGAGAGTAGACCACAGAATGTGAATGGCCTGGAAAACAAGGTAGATAGAAGATTTAAGGGCATATAAGGAGAGCTAAGGCACATATCTTAAATATAAAAAAATCCCCTTTCAACCTATTGTGAGAGCTGATTCAGTAAAACTAAAACTATTTTGATTTACCTGGACTTTATGTTAAATCCAATAGTCTAGTACTATGAGTTTCACTTGAAGGACTTTTGGGCTTTCTTAAATTTGATACATAATTATGAACTGAATGGTTTGGAGAGTAGCCTTTTCACTTTAGATGTCACTTCTTTATATATGAGCATTTCTCAAGATAAAGGTATTGATTTTGTGAGAAATCATTTATCTCATCACACTGCTTTTGATGAGATAATGCTTTTTGTTAATATTTTTTTTTATTTCTTAGCAATATATTTTTTTCATTCAAAGATAAAATCTATCAACAGAAAAAAGGGTTTGCTTTAGATGCTAGGATGGCCCTAGTTTTTGTTAACTTAGTAATGAATTGGTGGGAAAAAGATTTGGGGGTCAAGTATCTGCTGTTCAAAATGTTTCCCTTTACTATAGATATACTGATGATTTATTTTTTTTTATGTGAAGTGGTACTGATGATTAATTTAAATTATTTTTGAAAGATCTTAACAACAGTTCTGTTTTTTAACATTTACAATGGACAATTCAGCCAATACAGTTAATTTTTTTAGATTTGAATATTATTCTAGACAAGATTAACCATTGTTTTCATAGTACAATTTTCAGAAAAAGAACTTTGGTTAACAATTATTTCAATTTTCATAGACAGTACCCCTTGTTTATTAAATGCAATATAATTTCTGGTCAATTCCTTTAGTTAATTTATCATATTATGATGATGATGATGATGATGATGATGATGATGACATTTATATTGTTGAAACCTCATTTCTTAAAAATCTGTTTATGGTTACTTTGATATTAAAATTAGATTCTGTTCCATCAGTAGTCACACAAAAAAAGATGGGAAGGCTTTCCCCCCATCTTAATTATTGGCTTTATTTGTAAACAAGATCAGGACAATAATAATTTTTGAAAATAATAGTTTTTTTCAAGGCTTTTCCAATTTATATTACTAGTGATGTCAGTTTGATTAAAAGTATCATTCACAACAACTGGAAACTTGTCTTAGGCAATATATATTTGTCCAACATTATCAGAAAAATAACTATTTTTGTATATAAACATTTTAACAATATGAAGTTCTTTTTAGAGCACAATAACCCAGGAATGACTGAAACACATGAACTTTTATCACTTACAGATGCAAACATAAGTATTGTAGATGCATCAACAAAGGCATCAGTGTAGGTTTGGAACATACTGAAAAAGTGAGGTATCCAAAAGGAATCTTTACTTGTTAATTTATCTACTTGTGCCTCTTGTGAGAGCTTCTATGTAGGTAAAACCATGAGGAAGCTCTCACAAAGTACCTACAAACATATTTTGGCAATTACAAATAAGGATATTAATAATGCTTCAGCTACGCACTCAAATGCTTGCACTTTCAGAAAATTCTGTTTTTATGTTATTGAGTTTGTTGCAACAGATGTTTTCAGTGGTTACATTTAATGCTTTTTTGGAATGCAAGAAGGTTAAATGTCAGATTTTGTTGAGTGTTGATAAAATGCTGGGTTTAAATGAAATGATCAACATTAAGCATCTATTAAAGGCCCAAATGTTATAAATTAGTATTTTACAATTTTAATATTTTTACATGTAATATTTAAGTATAGTTTTTAATATACAGTAGTACTATGTTTACATTTTTTGTGGTTAGTTCATATGTCAGCTGATCACATAATTTATGTCTAGTATAGATTGTGTTTTTCATTGATGATAGTTCTGATGAAGTTTTTGGATTCAATTAAAAAGAATGGAAGTGTTAAACTTTATTACTGCTGCTTGTTTTCTTTCTTCATTTGAGCATGTTTTGTTGCCTGTTTTTGAGTTGTATTGCTACAAGCTAACCTGGGCTTCCAGTCATTTTCTTATACTATACAAAAGAACACATTAAAATTCAGTGGAACATAAAAAACAAGAAAAGGAAGACTGCAATGTAGCAACACATTCCTCATGAAGTACCAGGGTGGAGAAGGAGGTCGTTGTTCTAAAAAAACATTTTACACTTTATTTGAGAGTAAATTAGAAGATAAAAAACAAAGATATGCAAGTATCAAAGGACAAACTGAAGGTAGGAAAATAACAACAGTAACAATATATATTCCTCCCAAAGCACAGAGAAAATAATTGAAAACTATATTAGGATTTAGTCCAATTTCAGAAAGGGGTGATGATGTGTATAGGGAACTGGAATAACACCATTAAATGCGAAGAGGTACAAGGAAGACTCAGAGCAAAGAGCATAACAAAAGAGGGGATATTCCTAAGGGACTTTTTCTGCAGGAAACCAAAGGTGGTCAAGGACAGACAGAATTTATATCACAAATGAGCATTCTGAATGGGTGAAGGAGGTAAAAACATAATCCCTGACTTTCTCTGATTATGCTATGATTTGATTAAGGTTGCAGGGGTAAAATAGCAGAATCTACAGTCAGTGGATGGTACCAGTGTAATTGTTTAGAGATTGAAAATGGGAAAAAGGATCTGATGAAGATTATTAAGGAGATATTTGGAAAACATAGATAGGGAACACTCATAGATTGGGACAAATAATGGAAGAAGTCTGTATAGCAATCTGATGTCGGCAGATAAGAAAAGGGGAAGAGAGGAAGACAAAATTAGAATGGCTAAGAAGAGAACTAACAGAGATTCAAAAATGAGAGGAAAAGTTAGCCAGAAAGATGGTGAAGAGAAATGGAAAAGGAAATAATGAAAAACACTAGGAGGATGAGAGGCTGTGGAACAAAAGATCAGCTGAGAATCTATATTTCAAAGCAAATCTCAAAGTAGGAAAAGCTTTAACAGTTAGACTTAGAGAGCAGGAAGTAAATAGAGTGGTCTGTGAACTCAGAGATGGGATGCAAGAAAGAAGGAGGACAAAGCTGGTAGATAATTATACTGCAAGATTTCATGGTGTATTATCAAAAATTGTGTTAGAAAGAATAGGTTGAGAAAGGAGAAGAAAGGACGGGGAGGAAGAATGGAATTAATCAAGTTTGCAACAGGTGAATGAGAAAGAACCTGTAAACTGTTAAGAGACAATTAAATACGAGGAAATATTAAGGGTTTGGGGAAACTGGCCAAAGGGAAATCTCTGGTCAGTGATGGATTGCCAATCAGATTCTGAGACATTCAGAAAGAGAAGATAGTTAAGAAATGGTTATAGCTGTTCAATGAGATTCACTGTATAAGCTCGGAATTCTGAAATCTTGAATTACAGAATCTCGAGCCATAAAGTAGAAAATCCAAATACCCGAAACTACTCAATCACGAAGCCCTAAATCCCAAAACTGCAAAAACATGAAATTCAAACTCCAAACACTTTCAAACACCATTACAACACACACGCACACAACTAAATAAGCACACACACCTACCCTTATGATATAAATTGTCAGAGTAAACAAGTGGTCTACCTAGCTAGGTGTAATTTATGCCTTGCGTTTTACATAGGTAAAACCGATAGAAAATTATGTGAAAGGATATATGAACACCAATATTGTATCGGCAGGTTAAAGTTAGAAAATGCTTTAGCTAGGCATGTAAAAGAGTATGAAGGCCACAGTTTTAAATATAATTTACCAACTACATAGTGATGACAGGGGTGGTCCTGAATCACTGAGGCTAGAGAAAAATGAGCTGTTATGACAGTTGTGTTTAAATGCATGCCAATTTCCAGGTATCAATGAATGCAACTCTATTATGTGCATTCTTCGCCTTAGGAACTTGCTTAGGTAACCAGGTAACTAGGTTATTGGCTAAGCATTAGAAAAGTAAGTGTCTTAACTTGTTCATTGGTATGTCTAAATAGATATTTGTTTCAATATTTGTTTCAATACATTTAAGTATTGTTATTGAATTTTAACAGGGGTTTCGGTAGAGTATTGTGATGGAATGGTTTTTATTTTTATTTTTTATTTTTTATTTTTAAATTGTTCGGGCTCACAATGTACAATATAAAATATTAAATATAAAATAAATATATATATTCTTGGTATCTCATATGGTAGAGTTAACGACATATACTTGGTGAGGCTTCAATAAATTACAGCTATATGGCTGTATTGTTATACCTCTGTAGCCTTTGATTTTTTGGTGTGACCATTTGGTGAAACAATTTAATAATTTATTAATTTATTAATTTTATTAATGTATTCACGTTCCATGTCATGTTGCGTTCTGTTACTATTGGTCCATTTTGGATATACGTGTTTAACAAGTTAATTACGTGGGGGAAGGATACGAGTTTTAAATGTTAGCTCATTGATATAAATACAACTGTTTTTTAACTTGAAGCTGTTTTTATTCTGATGAAGTTGAGATAGAGAAGCTCGACGAAAAGTACATTTTATAAGTACGCTTAAATAAACTTTAATTTCATTTTTATACTGCTAGTTACGTGCTTTTATTGTATTCGGAGAGCTTGGCAGCGAGTTCAAGAAGTCTTCATTGTTTTGTGTAGTGGTTTTAGTATATTTTTTCTTCAGTTGGTCACATCTATTAGAAACAACTATAAAAATGGGACTACCAGCAGAACTGGTGAAAATGACTGAGGGAATTTATAATGGAATAAAACCAAAGGTTAAAATTAGAGTGAAGTTTTCAAACATAATATGAAAGAGGCATAAGGCAGGCTTTCACTCCTGTTGTTTGCTCTGTACTTAGAGCCACTGGCAGAGATGATAAGAATCTCACAATTAAAGGGGTATGGCTGGGCTGAGAAAAAGATCTCACTTTATGCAGACAATGTCTTGATAACCTTAGCACAGAAAAGGTGAGATCTGGAAATATTGTAGAATATGTTCAAAGATTTTGCATGAAGATCCAGACATAAGGTAAACCAAGCAAAAATAAGATTATGATATTAAATCAGATGGACATGACTAAAGATAAGAACCTACTAAGAGGGATGCTAGGATATGAGATAAAATATTTATGGGTGAGGATTACAAAAACTGTAAAAGAATCCCAGAAGAGAACACATGAAGAAATATATGAGAAGGTGAAAGAACAGTTAGTATGGTGGAAGACACTACAGTTAGAATTGGACCAGATAATTCAAGTATTTAAAATATATATTATGCCTCATTTCATGTGCCCAGAACAGGCTTTCTGGAGAATTCCTGATTGCAACATATTAAAGAAGGTAAAACATATAAATAAGAAATGTATTTGGGAAGAAGAAAAAAACAAGAGTAACATGGGAAAAGATGACTTTGCTGACAGAGAAAAGGGGACAAAGATTCCCAAATTTGAAAGAAAATCTACAGGTGTGTTCGCTAGTAAATGCATTAAGAATGGTAGATTAAAAATATAAGTCTGACTGGAAACAAATGATAATGCAAGGGGAAAAAGAGCTAAGAGACAGGAGAGATATTGTGGCGGTCATACTGGAAATTCAAAATGCAAGACTGGAACTTCTATGGAAAAGGCAAATGCAAAAATCGATTAAATATGGAAAAGGCAAATGCAAAAATCGATTAAAAGGGATATAGCAAGAAGGGGAGGAGACCAATGAAAATAAGAATACTCCTATTAGGAGAGCAAGAGAGGAGGAGGAGGGTAGTAACATGTAGGTGGACAAGAAAGCAGAAACAAATAAAAAACTGGGATTAGATCCAAATAGGGGGAAGAATTAAAACATGAGAGGAACTAAGACAATACTTTAATCTAGGACAACACTTAGAATGTTAATACCAAAGGGTGAGAAACAAATGGAATTAAGCAAAAAGAACTGGGAGGAAATATTTCAGAACTCAAAACCAATACAAGAAACAGAGAACTGGAGAAAAGGACACATAGCAATTAAATGGACAGAATAATAAAACAAAGATAATGGAGAACATGAAAACAGAATGGGAAAGGGAGTTAGGGAAAATAATTAAAAAGAAGGAATGGATGGAGACATATTTACCAAGATACATAACCAAATCAATTAATTTTAAAATATTTCTATAGAAATCTCAGTAAATATTTTTATAACCTAATGAGTTTAGCAAAAATATTCCCAAAATATTACGGGTTATGTTGGAGATGTGAAAGAGGGTTGAGATATGATTACATGTATTTTGAGAATGTGATGTATTGGCTGATTTTAAGAGAGAACCTCAGCAAATAATAAGCAACAAATGCATCAGGGAAATAACACTGACCAAGAATATCTTTCTGTTAGGATTTAATGAAGGAATGCAGGATAAACAGAAGGAAATAATAGGGCTAGAACTGATAAGAGAAAAGAAAGTAATAACCAAAAAGTGTAAAAAGAGGAAAGGCACTAGAAGAGCTGAAGTACAGGAAACAATGAACAAACTGATAGAGGAAAAAAGGAGATAATTGAAGGTAAAGGACATGGTGAAATGTAGAAGATGGAGTGGATGAATAGAGGAGGTGAGGGTGAGTCTGCTGTGAATTAAAATAGAACTAGCTCTTAATGGAGAATGAGTGAGATGGTTTATAATTTGTATTGTATATAGTTTAATTTAGGAGTTATTAATAGGGTTATTAAAATTAGTATAGAGGTGTAAAATACACATGCATACTAACACACATAGACATTATGTAAAAACCCTACAAATTCAGAAGCTCCATCAATTCCTTATTAAACCCAGGCACAGACAATAATTCTTGTCCAAATCCAGATAAAGCACCCATAGAAATAGCCTCACTCTTTAATTCATATTTTATAAATAAAGTAGCTAATCTCACCACCAACTTTCCTCAGACCAACTTACCTCCTGCAAATCCATCCACACCCCCATTGTCCAGCTTTTCTCCCTCACTTATACCCACCACCACCATAAAAATGATTTCTCAAACTCAAACCTGACTCCAATGCCCCTGATAACCTTACTCCAGAATTCCTACAAATTTCAGCTAACTCCATTGCCTACTCCATCAGTATACTTCTTAACAGATCCATTCAGGAGTCCCACATACCTACAATTTGGAAAAAAGCATATAATCTCCCTCTTCACAAATGCGGAAATAATACTGACATCTCTAACTTCCAACCCATTGCTATCCTTTTATCCATCTCTCACCCATCTCTAAAATCCTGAAAAATGCAACCATAGTCAACTTGCTAATTATATGCTACACAACAAAATCCTCTCCCCCACTCAGCATGGTTTTAGGCCAGTTCACAGCACCACCACAGCCCTTATATCCTTCTTGGACCAAGTTAACCGGGCATGTGATGCTGGAAAAATTAAAATTAAAACAAGCGGATACTAAGAACCGTAAATAAAAAAAACAACTAACTGAAAAGGTAGCCAAGGAGACGCAGTATCAAACATTTATTTTTAACACTTTTGCTCATATTTATTGAACACAGAACTTCTTCAGAAAATAAGTAAGTCTTTACCAAACCACAATTTAAAGGATCCGCCACAAATCACATGACAAAAACACCAAATGAAAACAAAGTACCATATTTCTCAGTAAATAAGACCTATCCAGAGAATAAGGCCTAGCATGGTTTTCCAGGGTGGTCATGATATAAGCCCTACCCCAAAAGGTTATAAATCCACTGGGGCAAGGGTATTTCACCTGTTTAAGAAAATTTATAACATGCAACAATTTTTTATAAGTAAAACGGGCTTATGACCTAAAACAGCTGCCAATTCAGGATTGCCTAAAACTATTTTCCAGTTATCCTGGATGGTAATGTTCCTTATTATTAAGATCTGCCATAACAGGCAGATGAAAGGCTCTAGTAAAATGTGCCCCTTGATGTTGCTCAGACCTTATCAAACTTCTAGCTGATATATTTATAGAAATTACACATTTGATAATAATTATATGAATCAAACCAGCCTGCATCCACATTATATGAAAAGAGGTATCATTAAGGGATAATTTATAAGGTTAAGCAAGCTTACAAGTGAGGATGACAGATTTCTTTATGAAGTAGAATTTCTGAAAAACATGTTCATTGCTAGAGGTTATTCTGGTGCCTTAGTCGATACGATCATCCAGGAAATCATCTTACTAAGGAAACGTAAAGGAAGACCTATTCTTAGAAACTATATGATTGACACAATTTTACATCAGATAGACATTTCATTAGCTCTGAGCAACATCAAGGGGCACATTATACTAAAGCCTGTCCCCTGCCTATTATGACAGATCTTAAAATAATAAGGAACATTATCATCTAGGATAACTGGAAAATAGTTCTACGCAATCCTGAATTGGCAGCTGTTTTAGGCCATGAGCCCATTTTACTTATAAAAAAATTGTTAAATGTTATAAATTTGCTTGAACAGGTGAAATACCCTTGCCCCAGTAGATTTATAATCTTTGGCACCTTTAAATGTGGTACTTGCAAGTATTGTAGGTATATTTGCAATTGTTCAAGTGTTTTTGTGATGAGTGCAAACAAAACAATTGCCGGCAAAAGAAGATATGACTGTACTACATATGGGGTTGTCTATTTGGCTAGTTGCGATATGTGCAAAAGTTCTTACATTACATTACAAGAATATACGAGCACACATTAGCAATAAGGAAGAAGGGCAACAGCAATGCCTTAGCTAGACATTCTTTAGTCTGTAAGAGTTTTAGGAAATTTATTTTTTTCATATTAGATGAAGTTAATGTTGAAGTTTTTAAAGCTGTTTTTCCACCTGCACTTTTAAAGATTGTCCTGTTTGTTGCATTTACCTGTTGAGGCTACACACTCAAGTGCGCTAGCCTGTGTTACATATTTATTGCATTTTTCCACTGTTTGCTTACAAAAAAAGAAAAAAAACAAAAAAATTATCCTTGTTTTCTGCCTTTCCTGACCTAGAGTAGTCCAAATACAGACTTTGCTGTATTCTAGACTTTTGGAAAGTTCCTGTGTTGCCCATTTCCTTTCTTGGATAAAAGGAGGAGTCTTTGTTCACCAGTGGGAGTGGGGAGCTTAGAGCAGCCTATCTATCCCTGGAGGAGTGTTCCCAGCACAAGAACCTGGTAGTCTATTGGCTGTTTTGGGCCAATTTCTAGCTCTTTCAAGTCCCCCTGTATAAAACCCGCTTTAGTGCGGCTCTGCGCGATTTTGCACATAGCACAGCATCGGGCAGCGCCACTTAATTGGGTTTAAACCATTCTCGGCTCCACAAAGTCTGCTCTTCACTTTTTTCCTTAGAACTGCTGTAGCTCTCAAAATAAACACCCTATTCCTAATCTAAAACCTGGCACTTGCTCACTAAAGCAATTATATAAGTCAGCACTAAAAAATTTAAAGCACTACATCCTCACAAACTCCCCTTGAGTACCTTGTTCCCCATTGGCCCTTTTTTCAATTATAAAGGAGTTCCCTATACTATTCTAGCATGTCCAAAGGTCAGTTGTCAATCTCCTTTCCAGTCCAGCTGGTGATTCTGGGAATCTTGAGGCAATGTTACAACTGCCTCATGTACACAGACAACCCTCTTCTCCTTCCAACAAGTTCCAACATATGTGAGAGATGCAACCATATAGCCAAACTGGAGGCTAAGCTCTCTCAACTCAGTACTGGCGTAACCAGTCAGGAGGAGAAGGTAACCACACGCACTACAATTCCAGTTTCACATAGGCCTACCACAACAGCAAACCAAACACATAAACACACAAAAACATACTCGGACGCTCAAAATAAAAATCTGCCTAAGCAGCAGAGACCTCCAAAGCAGACATCCAAGCCACCGCTACCCCAAAACAAAACACGTGTAACACATAGTTCACAAAGCCAGTGTGCCGAACAGTCACAGCCCTTAAGGCTAAACAACACACCTGATACACTTGTAATAAGTGATTCTTTCATCAGGCACACTGACGTCTCGCTCAGCAGGCTGAACAAGGAGAAGGTCATGGTGAGCTGCCTGTCGGGCGCTAGGATCCGCCACATAACACAAGCACTTAGGTCACTCCAAGGCAAGTACAAATATGACTCAGTCATTGTCCATGCTGGTGTGAATGACCTGAGATGTACCTCCCTGGACTACATGAAAAGAGACATAGAGGAGCTCTCTGAGCATGTAGCCCAGGCCGGTATGACCCTAACCTTGAGTAGCATCCTACCCTCACCAAGAATGATGCCACAATATGAAGACAATATAATCAATTTCAACAATTGGCTTAAGTATTGGTGTCATTCAAAGGGGATCCAATGCCTGTGAGCCTGAGATGACATGCTCGACAAGCCATGTTGCTTCGCTAGGGACAGCTTGCACCTGTCACCCCTGGGCTTTTGGATATTGGCAAAGGCTCTTGCCGCCCCCATAGTGCCTTTTTTAGGCAAAGCTCAAAAGACAAACCCACCTCCATAGGTATCACAAGGGAAAAGAAACTAAGGGTAATGCTACTCAACACCAGAAGTCTAAACCTCAAGATGCACACACTCAAAACTCTCCTCAGCATGGAGAACATCGATATCTGTGCAGTAACAGAAACCTGGTTCAAGGCTCCGAAGAGCACCCCAGCACTACCAGGTTATACCTCATACCATACTTTTCGGCTCCAAAACTCGGACTGAACCACAAAAGGAGGGGGAGTATCAATATTCGTCAAAGATACCCACACCTCCAGGTTGGTGGCATGGCACGAAGCATCGGAAACTATCCATGTGCAACTAACAGTGGGAAAAACTGCCTTCCAGTTTATAGCCTGCTACAGACCACCCTCCCAAACCTGGGAACCCCACTCGACCTTCCTGAGAATACTGGAAAATATGAAGGTCTCCCCAAACACCATTATATTGGGTGACTTCAACTACCCAAACATAGACTGGGAGCATTACTCTAGCTCCAACACCCTAGCCCAAAGGTTCCTAGAATTTATAAACTCAAATGCTATGGAACAACTTGTCACCACTCCCACAAGAGGGGAAAACATACTGGACCCGATCATCACCAACATGGGGACTATGCTCCAGACCAGAAGTGTATCCCTCACTGGTAAGATCAGACCATAAATTAATCTCACTGGATATCCACATCCTGACCCCACCTCCTGCCCAGAAAACCACAGTGAAAAACTTCTCTAAAGCAAACTTCACAGTCCTCAAAACCGAGGTGGAATCCTTCAAAGCCCCCGGGCCTGTGGAAAACACGGCCCAGATTGCAGAATCCTTTATAAACGCATTCTATGAACACCTTCAGGAATGCATGGATCATGCAATCTCAAATAAAACCAAGACCCAATCCCCCAAAGGCAGGGGTCCTGTCTGGTGGACCCCGGCCATAAACAAACTACACAATAGAAGGAGGAAGCTACTGCATGATAGAGCAAAATCCCTAAAAGGGAAGGCATCCCTGATCAGTATTAGCAAAAAACTACGGGCACTCATAAAATCATCTAAGGCCAGCTTCGAGAGAAAAATTGCACAAGACACTAAAGATAATCACAAGGCTTTCTTTAGTTATGTTAGGAACCTGGGTGGAAACTCCCAGATATGCTCAGAGTTAGTCCAAAATGACAAAAAAATGCACTGAACCCACAGACATTGCCAACATCCTGGCTGACAGGTTCAGCGCAAACTTCTCCTCCCCCTCCCCCCCAAAAGAGCAAATATCTATCCCAGCAGAGTGCTGCCCCCCTGACATCTCAGATGCTCAGGTGAGAGCCGCCTTCTCCATAGCAAAAAACACAGCATCAATGGGACCAGACAGTGTCCCGGGCTGCGTCCTACATGAACTCCAAGAAGAGCTGAACCCCAACATAAAGCTACTGTTCAATCTCAGCCTTACTACAGGATATGTAACCAAAGAATGGTGTACAGCAACAGTGGTCCCTCTCCACAAAGGTGGTGCTTCAATGGATCCTGGAAACTATAGCCCCATAAGCCTGACTAGCTTGGTCTGCAAAGCTATGGAGAGGATCATCATGGAACTCATAAATAAAGATATTGGGGACCTACAGACACTGGATCCTACCCAGTTCGGCTTTGTTAAGGGCAGATCCTGCCTCTTAAACCTGGTAGATTTCTTTGAAACAGTCACCAAGGCCATTGATGAGGGGAAGGTGGTCCACACAGCCTACCTGGACCTCGCAAAAGCCTTTGATACAATACCCCACTCGGGCATCATAGATAAGCTATCCAGCTTAAATATAAACCCCCATGTCACTAGATGGGTTGCAAACTGTTTCATGGACAGAACCCACATGGTCAGAATTGCTGGAGCCATGTCAGACTCCAAACCACTTACAAGTGGTGTCCCACAAGGCTCAGTCCTGTGACCTCTCTTGTTCGGCATATATTTCTCAGAGGTACAGGCCAACACGGGAGGACTGTGGCTGACCAAGTTCGCAGATGACTGCAAACTAGGTGCCATAATCGACTCTCCAGCTGACACAAGCATCCTCCAAAAGGGTCTCATAGAAACAGGTAACTGGTGCTAGAGCCATGGCCTCAAGCTAAACGCCAAAAAATGTATAGTCATCCCCTTTAGCAAAAACAAAGTGCCCACAAATTACCACATAGGTGGTAATCCATTAAGTACGGAAGAAGTAATTAGGGACCTGGGGACCCAAGTTGATAGCAATCTCTCATTTGACAACCACGTGGCAAAAGTGGTTAGAAAAACCTTCTATATAGCCCACCTAATCATGAAGGGATTCACATCTAGATCAAGGGAGGTCATTGTGCCTCTTTACTCATCCCTCATCAGGCCCATAATTGAATACAATTCACCTTTCGTGATGTACCTTACCTGACACCTGCAGCAACTGGAAACACCCCAAAAGTACCTCACCAAGAGGATCAAAGGGCTCAAACAGATGCCATATGCTGCCCGGTTAAAGAAATTCCAGCTCTACTCGGTTGCATACTGCCTGCTTAGAGGCGATCTGTGCCTGATGTATAAAGCCATGTCCAACCCAGAATTAATGGACATGCCGCACCTCAGAAAATCCAAATCCCATCGAGCTACGTGCTCGAGGGACTTGAACCTCAGCACTGAAATAAATAGGACATGCTGGAGGGACAGATTCATAACCCAGAGGCTCCCTTCACTCTGGAATAGAATCCTAGTCCAAGTGAGGCAGAGTCCCTCACTGACTCTCTTCAAAAGAAATCTTGATGAGTGGATGGGAGATCGTAGGTTTACCCCGGGTATCTCTTCTGTGTCACTGCTAAACAGAGGCACAGTAAACTAACCTCAAAAAAGGGCATAGTAAAACATTTAAAATGGGTGGCGAAAGCAAAACACACTCTGGCTAGGCTTACAAATGCCCTAGGGCAGATATCCTAGTATGAACCTATGAACCTATGAACCTATGAATAGACAATTAGAAAAACTTTCTAAAAGAATATACGAGCACACATTAGCAATAAGGAAGAAGGGCAACAGCAATGCCTTGGCTAGACATTCTTTAGTCTGTAAGAGTTTTAGGAAATTTATTTTTTTTCATATTAGATGAAGTTAATGTTGAAGTTTTTAAAGGTAGTTACAATATTTTAATTGAGTGCAGGGAAGCTGAGTGGCAGATCAGGCTTTCAGCTGACAAGACCCCAAGGCTGAATGAATATATAAATTCAAAGTGTTTTCTTTTGGCACAAAGATTATAATGATTTTCATTTGTTGTTAATATTTTAATAATATTTTTATTACATTTTACTATAATTAGGTTAATTATTTTATATTATTATTTTGTATTTTTGTACCATTGTTCATATAGCTTTAAATATTTAAGCCAATTTATATACTTTATTTTCGTTTGGAGTTTTTGTCGTGTGATTTTGTGGTGGATCCTTTAAATTGTGGTTTGGTACAGACTTATTTATTTTCTGAAGAAGTTCTGTATTCAATAAAGAGGAACAAAAGTGCTAAAATCAATCTTTGATACTGTGTCTCCTTGACGACACTTTCAGTTGGTTGGTGTTATGCTGGAAACATTGTCTCTTCACTCTTTCTTGATCTTTCCAAGGCCTTTGATACGGTCTTTCACCCTATTCTTCTCTCTAAACTCTCCAACTTAGGCATCTGTCCCTCCACCCTTAACTGGTTCTCTAACTACCTCACAGATAGGCTACAAGCAACCAAGTTGCAACACTCCGTCTCTCCATTCCTCAACATCACCTCAGGAGATCCACAAGTATCCATGTTAGGAATGCTTCTGTTCAACATTTTTATCAACAACTTCCATACCAATCTTAGTCTTGGTACAATCATCCAATATGCAGATGACGCAACCATCATCTGCACTGCCAATTCCATACCAGAATTACAGTTACTCACTCAAAGTGCCCTCATTTCTACCAAAACATGGATGACCAATAATCACCTTGCCCTAAATCTCAATAAAACTAAACTTGTGTTATTCATCTCTAAAAAAATTTCCTTAAACAAAGATAAATTTACTATTCTTTCCCAAAATAACACATTCATTGAGGTCATCCCTAGCACTAAACTTCTAGGTGTCATCATAGATGAAAACCTCACATTTGACCTGCATATTAACATCAATATCAAAAACCACATCAAAAATTGGGCATGCTCTACAGGCACAAATACTTCCTCACCCACTCCGCAAGAGTATCCCTAGCCTCTTCCTTTCTGCTACCATATCTTCTTTATGGTTCTCCACTCCTTACCAATATTCAGTCCTCTCTTAAATCCAAACTGGACTTATGCTACAATAAAATTGTTAAATTTGTAACCAATGCAAAATATTCATCTCACCATTGTGCCTCACTTCAACTACTAAATTGCCTAACCACTGCTCACAAATTGATATTCAAGCCATCTAATTGCCCTGCCTCTCTTCATTAACCTGTACCACCCAAATAGACCTTTCCGATCCAAAAATCAAATGCTTCTAAATGTAGAAAAACCTGACCTTTCAGCTGGTCAGATGCTTTACTCCTTTACTAATGCTAAACTATGGACCACCCTCCCACCATCACTCAGGAGCACTAGCAACATAGCATTCTTTAAAAAATCCCACAGGCAACACCTTTCCTCTCTACGGCAGTGCACATGTGCCATGACTGCACTTCCCAAAACCTAACACTACCTACTACTCTGCTATAACTCTTCCTCCTTCTACCTACTTAGGCAACTACAATTCTAGCACTACCCACTGTATCTGTTGTACCATCACTTTAAGTTGGTGACTTTACAAGTATCAATTATTCACACTATGCTGCTATTAGGAGTAACCTAATTATCCAACTTTATATCAAATCTTGTCATGTGATAAATGAATAATCACTTTATCCTTTATGGTGTAATATAATAATGTGGAATGATTTTCACCTACTCACTCAATTCCTACTGCAACTCAGGCATAACTATGCAGCTTATGATAATCTATTGAATTGTATGTGTGTGTACTACATGTATTGTATTGTATATTGTGTATTGTATATTGTATATTGATTACTGTATATTTGATTGTGGTTCTTTTCTGCTCTAGGCCCAGTGGACCATCCCAGTAAACAAATGCAAATAAATAAATAAATGAATATACAAGATAGGTCAGGATGGAATGATAAGTAAAAGTGGTGATATGAGTGTAACTGCTGTTATTGGGCCTGTGGAGATGTATAAAGTTAGTTTCTGAATGGATTATTCTGAGAGCAGCAAACAATCAGTACAATAAACAGATGGATCATGCATGAGGAATACATGATATGTGGGACAAGAGAGAGAAACATAAAATATGCTCTGTATTTAATAAAGCAGGATGTGCTGCACAATTTACAACATATAAATTAAATTGGGCGAGGAGGCTGAGGGAATTAACTTATAAATAACACAGCCACAGACCTCACTAAAGTAATATACACGTGAAAGAAAGAGAAATTAAGCAACATGTCAGGTGTCAGAGCTGGCCCTACAAACTATACTTCTGAAAATAATATTTTTGTGAGGTACTCAGCTGTAAGAAAGCATGGCAAATAAACGTTGCTGCCTCCAGCTATGAACAATGCCATCCACACATAAATAAGCTTCACAGTGAACATCTTGGGTAAAGCTACTTTACATTCATCGTAAAAAAGTTTCTAGGTGGGTCAAAAATATTGTTTTCAGTGACAATTCCCTTTTTTGGCTTTACAGACCAACCTGGCACTTTGAGGTCATAATTACTGAGCAATCTTAAAATGAGCCAATCATACTTGTGATAACAATAGCTAAGCAGTTTCTATCTTCAAAAGGCAATCACCAACAGTTATAATTTATGAGATTTGTGCAATTATCTTCACATACATTAGTAAGCAGCAGCCATAATCTTTTGTGATAGAAAAATAAAATTCTTTACTTAAAGAAATTGGGCAATGCTGTCTGAAAATTAAAGATAAAACATTCCTATTTTTGCACAAAGATATGTAAGATAAAAGATTTTGAACAGAGAACATAACAATGAGCTGTCTCTACCATTACCACTTTTTACAGACAGCTGCAATCTATCCATGAACAAATGCAAAATCCAGTCTCTGAAAGCCAAACTCAATAACAGTAAATCAAAAGAACACTGATGACTCTGTTTTTGAAACTTTAATGATATATTTAGTATTTTCATCCTCATGGAAAAGAGGACTTCATCAGAATAACTTAACTACACTAATGTCCTGTATATAAAACAAGATCACATGTACACAATCATGATGTTTTTTAAATAATTTATTTATTTACTATTTATTTTACATTTGTTTACCGGGATAGTCCGACTGGATACCTGTCCATTTTCAGTGGAGGCCCGGGGAAAAAAGCTCCACATAGACAAACTTACATAGATTACACAGACATTAGCAAACAATTATAAAAACAAAGTGATTATATATAATGGGTTAGTAGTGTTCCCTAGTAGGGACTCACACTTCTCATGGACAGACAATTAAAAGTAAGAGACATCAGATTGGAAGCAGAGCTTGGTGATATAGTTACAAGTTATGGTAATTGCAGAATATGCTTTTAGTTTATAACTTAATCAGGGTTGGTACATGGGCATAGCCAATTCACTTTGAGATACTATTCGAGTTTTTTTTTTTTAAGAGACTTTTGGAGGATTGTAGGGTTATATAGTTTGGCAACAAATTCCTGCTTTTGCCAATGAAATTGGCAAACAGGGATTCACCAGAAGAGTTATTAGCTTTGTGGGTTTGGACCAGTAGTTTATCGGCTGACCGTAGGGATCTTAGGTTGCTATATGGCTTAATAATATTTTAAGTGAGGGGGTATCCTCAGGGTGGTACAAAATTTTGTGCACTATTAAGAGTTGAATGAATTGAATTAAGCTGGGCAGTTCTAGCCACTCTAGTTGTTTAAGGTTCTGGCAGTGGTGGGTTCTATAGGTGGAGCCAGTGGAGAATCTGGCAATATGATTGTAGCTATGGGACAGCTTACCTGGTTTGGAATTGTTGAGGTTTGAAAGTACAGGTGAGGCATATAAAAGAGTAGGGAGTAGGTGTGATCGGCGATTGCAGTCCTAGCCAGTGGGGTTAAAAATGTCTTATTTCTATACAGTGATCCAAGCTTCTTATTGATGGTCTGTATGGTTTTGTTGACCTGTAGGTCAAATTTGAGATTATTGTCTATGATAACCCCTAGCAATTTGGTGTGATTATCTGGGGAAATAGTGGTACCATTGTTAGATTGGACAGAGAATGAAAGTGTGGTGGATCTACTAGTGGGAGAGAATAGTAGAAGTTTAGTTTTATTGGGGTTCAGAAGTAGGCGTTGGTTGGTGAGCCAGTTCTCGATAGTGTTAAATGTATTTTGGGTTAAGATTTGCAAGTCGGATGGGGAGGTGGATGAGCAGATGAGAGTGAAATCATCTGCATATTGAATGCAGGTGGCTTTAGGGATAGCAGTGTGGAGGTTGTTGATAAAAATAGAGAAGAGTAGTGGACCTAGTATGGACCCTTGAGGGACACCAAGTGTGAGAGGTAACTGGCAGGAGAGTTTGCCCTACCATAGTACTGCCTGCTGTCTACCAGTCAGGCAGGACTCAAACCACTGGATAGCAGACTTGTTGAGGGAAATAGATTTTAGTGAAAGAATGAGAGAAGTTCATGGTTGGCCATGTCAAAGGCTTTTGATAGGTCAAGAAAGAGGGCAGAGGTTAGCCTATTTTCATTCCTGTTTTGGTTTATGGCAGTAGTAAAGGAAAGGAGGGCTGCGGTGGTGCTGTGGTATGGCCTAAAACCATGCTGGGAGTCAGATATTAAGTTATTCTGTGAAAGGTATTGCATTAGTTGCTTGTGTACACATTTCTCCATTATTTCGGCTAGTGGGGAAAGAATGGAAATGGGTCTATAGTTGGATATGTCTGAGGTGCTACCACCTTTATGGAGTGGGATGACATGAGATATTTTCCAGAGGGAGGGGATAGCATTTTTGGATAGGGTTCTGTTGATGAGGATAGATATGGGATATGCAATGGCATCTGCAGCTATTTGTAGGTACTCTGCAGAGAATAATGTGACATTATTTAAGAAATTAGTTATTTGCAGGTCTAAAAACATGAAATATGTATGTATACAGTAAAAATCTGCTGAATAATATAAAAATGCAGTTTCATATATATGTGTGTGTGTATGCAATAAGAAATGCTTTTATGCATAAAGAAAAATAAAAGTAATCGATAGCAAACTAAAGCCTAAAGGCATTTATCTTTAGTATACTGCTAATACTGATGATGTCATTAAGTCGGGAGGTTAGAAACTTGTAAATTAACTTGCTTCTGTGATTCCCATTGTTCCAAATGTGCCCCCCACATGACACTTATTGATGCAACACCCCCTGTCATTACATGACACTTATTGATGCAACACCCCCTGTCATTAATGTCATTATACAGCAGCATGGACTGCTGCTGAATGAACTTGAGGAATGGCTAATGTTTATAAGCAACATCACAGACTGAAGACTAATCAGGATAGCTATTTAGCTCATGAAACTGAAAGTAAAATCTGTAATTATCTAAAATAAGTAAATTTAAAACTAAATTACAAAGAAATGATACACAGTGTTTATTTCTGGGATTGTGAAAACAGGAGCATATTAGTTCAACAGGCATGTCTAGTTAGAGATTCATTTTAATTGGGGTAATATATGAATGAACTCTTGTTGAGATTCTAGCATCCCCTCAAACAACCTTAGTAATCAGAATGCTGTCATCCAGGAGGTTTCTCTTGACAGGAAAAGTTATCAATTTCAATACCGATAGATTTGGATTATCTGCTGACATCTGAAGTAATAGAAAATGTTGATGAATAGGTCCGGTTTTAAATAAAATACTGCACATCTCAAATCAAGAGTTTCAAAAAGTTAAAGTTTAGTGAAGCAGGCTAAGGATTTATCAGTAAAATGAATAAATCTTTATGAAATTGCTAGTCTATAGTCTCATGACATTGTAACTCTGACCTATAATGGAGATTGTCTTGAGAAAGCCTAAAGTGATCAGATATAGCCAATAATCTGTCCATTCAAGAAACAGTGCAAAATATCATGAGGTTTGAAAGTTTAAACCCTAACCAGAAGTTTAAACCAATCTTTATTTTGGGATCCAAAAGATTTTTTAACACTCATTCTTGAATTATTATTTAGATACAATAATTTATCTATTGATTTGTTGACTGACTTAAAAAGTATTGAGATATATAGGAAATTAAGTTACTACAAAAATTAAAAAAGTCTAGGAAAAATTAGCATTTTGATTGTTAAATGGCCAAATTCTAATTTGTTCAAGTTTTCTTGGTTGTTTTTTGCCATACTACAAATAATGGGATACATATATGGATTGGTGGATTTACTTACATGTTTATGGAAAAAGCTAAGGAGGGATTTATTCAGATGTGACCATAAGGAATCAGGAAAATGATTTACATTGTTATAGGTGATAAATCAACATTAAGATGCATTTATTTGCAATTGCTGATGTATGACTGGCTTCTGATGTCATATCATCATCATCTACATGGGGTCGGAGTGTCAGTTTAAGTGTCTCCATCTCTGTTGATTCAATGCCACACTTCTGCCTTCTTCGAAACTCATGCCTGACTGTTGCAGATCTTCTCTCACACAATCCATCCACCTCTTTGCTAGATCCCCTTATCTCCTTATACCTTCTTACTGTTTGAACCAAACCTTCTTCACCAGATTGTCTTCTGCTTTTCTGTACCTGTGCCTGGATCACCATAATCTGCTATCTTTGATCTTTTCTGCTATTGGAGCTACTTTGGCTTCTGCTCTTATGCCCTCATTTCTTTGTCTGTTCCATAGTGTGCATCCTACCACCTTCTCAGGCATTTATTTCCATCATGTCTAGCTTTCTCATCTGCTCTGCTTTTACTGCCTAGGTTTCTGTACCATACAGTAGTACTGGTCACATCACTGTTTTGTACACTTTACTTTTCAGCTTCTTTGGCATTTTTCTGTTATATACTACACCTAACACTCTGACAGTAGCGTCAGCCCCTCTGATTCTAGCTTTAACCTCTTCATTCAGACTTCCCTTCTCCTCAACCACACTCCCCAGATACTTGAAGCTGTTAACCTGTTCTACTATCTTCCCTTCTATTTCAGTTATCTTCTTCTGATTTCCCCAATTTGCTGACATTAACACTATCTTATCTGTACTTAGTTATATCCCATGTGCCTTCAGTTTTCCATTCCACTCCTCTATCCTTTGCTGAAGTTCTTACTCAGAGTTTAACTGTAATGTCACATTATCTGCATACAGCAACTTTGTTGATCAGTCTCCTCTGACCTGTTTGCTAATTTAGTCCATCACCAGTATGAACCACAGTGGGCTTAGAGCTGAACCCTGGTGCACACCCCCACTCGCACTAGGAGCCCCCTCTGTAAGACTGAACGCTGTTCATACTATGAGTTATTGGGTTTTTGTACATAGCCTGCACTAATTCTACCAATGTTTCTGGGACTTTGAACCACCCCAGTACTGCCCAAATCAACTTCCTTGGGACCTTGTCATATACTTTCTCCAAGTCTAGCAATGCCCATTAGGACTATGTCCTCCTCTTTTGCTTCTTCTCAGCTGTCTGTATAACTGCAAACATCAGGTCAGTTGTGCTGCATCCTGATCTGAATCCAAACTGCTCATCTCCCATCTTACTTTCTACTAATCTGTGTATCAGTTTATCAATCACTGTCTCCATAACTTTCATGCAATGTGACAGGAGTTTGACACCCCTGCACTGCCCACAGTTGTGGATATTCCCTTTGTTCTTGTACACTGGCATGAGTATGCTTATTCTCCAGTAATCTGGGATATGCCTTTCTCTCTACACTGCTATGAGTACCTTCCAGAGTCATTTCTCACCTATCTCACCCAGCATCTTTATCATATCTGCTGTGACCTCATCTGAGCCTGCTGCTTTCCTTGACTTCATTTTCCTTTGTGCTATGCTTACTTCTTTTAGGGTGGCCTCCTCAACTTCTCACATTGTAGGCTCTGTCTGGAGCATTACAGCTTCTGTGAGGTTTTCTTCATTCAGAAGCTGCTGGAAGTACTCCTTCCATCTGCCTTTGATGTCTTGTGGACTGGTGAGAAGGTTGTTACTGGCATTCCTTATGAAGGATGTCTGACTATCTTCTTTATCTTTCTGTCTTTGTCTTGCAACCTAATATAGATTCTTTGTGCCACCTACTGAGTCACTTTCTAGAAGTTGGTAGAGTGCTTTGGATGCCCTGTTCTTTGCTATTGCAACTCCTTTCTTAGCTACTTTGTTAGCCAACCAATATTCCTTCCTAGCATGGTCCATCTTTTTTATCTCTCACTTTTTCCTGCACTTCTTCTTTTGATGACTTTCTGGACATCTACATTTTACTACCAGCTTTTCTTATGTAGCTTAGTCCCATACCTGACTCAGACACATATCTGTTATGTAGTCCTGACACATGTTGATTTTAGGCACTGTCATTCTTCTTCACCTATTTCTTCCTCTTCTTGTGGTGCTAGAGCCCTGAGTAATTCCTTGAACTGTCGTGCTTTCTATCCAGTCAACTTCCAGGTCTTCAGCCCGGTCTCTGTTAACCTTATGCATTTGATGCATGGATAATTTTTGATATCCTAAATGATTAATCAATTAACCACAATTCCCACACCATTTGTAGCATGTCCTCCTTCAGATTAGTAGACTCTGGTTCCCAAGCCAAATGTCTTTGCTGCACTGCCCTTCCATCTTGTCTCTTGGATACATAGAATGTCCGGCCTCCTCTGTATCATCATGTCATCCACTTCCAAGCTGCAGCCTCTCAGTGAACTTACATTGAGTGTAGCAATTTTTACTTCATGTTTGGCAGGTTGATTGGTTTTACATCCAGCTGTTGGTAGCTTATTGATCCAGAACTGCTG
This sequence comes from Protopterus annectens, assembly GCF_019279795.1. Lineage (NCBI taxonomy): Eukaryota > Metazoa > Chordata > Ceratodontiformes > Protopteridae > Protopterus > Protopterus annectens. The sequence continues at coordinate 1,162,268,192 of NC_056728.1, read as the reverse complement.
GTCTTTATGGCAGGCACACACTAACCAATGGAGGCACAAAAACCCCTCCCACCATTAGCATGGGTCTCTGGTGTAGATCAGTATAGTTGGATCTTTGTTTGTCCATTTGGTGACATTAGTCAACATGACCAAATCACCTATAGCCATATTCTGATAGCATATGATAAGAAGTAATTTTTTTTAAAAGGAAGAAAAGCTGCAAAGTTATTTTATTCTAATGCAGTCTTGAAGAACATGTAGGACAAAAGTGCTCAGTAATTAATTTCTCTAATGCTCCATTCAGCATATTTCATTTTTATGATTTGAATATTTGTATTGTCTGACATGACAATTATTATGTCTGAATAATTTAAGTAGATTCGAAGGTGACCATTCAAGAAACTGTGTAATGTCACATGTCTATATGTTTTTTACTAAAGGCATACCTTTCTATATAAGTATCATAAAAGACAATCACAATTTTCTGTGGGTAGATATTATTATAATCTCGTTTATCTAATGATAGTCACAGAGTTAGTTTACATGGTTGATGAAAGTACGAAGTTCTTAAGGAAAATCGTAGCACCTGTCTATCCAGAGTCTCTTGCTGGTCTATTGGCAATGACACCAGCATGGTATGATGGAGGTCTAAAGTTCATGTCCCAAATAAGAGCAAATATTATTCTTTCATTTCTATGATTGCAACAATGTTTAAGCAGAGTGCTTTTCTGTATTTGTTTGTATATGTGTTTCAAATTTGGCTATACATATGGCATTGAAATATAGCAGCCTTATAATAATATAGACAGCACAGGTATAGTTCCAATCCTAAATCACCCAAGAAGGTTCCTACTGTTAGCCCAGCATTGCTACATATTGTAAAGATCTATCACTTACATAATATGTCCAGTAACAGAGTTCTGCCAAACACTATATAGTCCAAAACATTCAAACTGCAAACACTGTGCTTGGACAGGAAGGTAGCAACATAAGAACTGGGAATTCCATGTCCCATAGGTCAGCCAGCAGGATCATTAACTGAAAATATGGAAAACAAATGTAAAGCCCTTACAGAAATACAAATTGCACCATTCAGTATGAGGTCTCTTGCAGACAACAAAAATACATTTCTGCATATATAAAGGCTTTCCAAAAATTAATAAACAGATATGGATTATGCAACTTAATTTGGTGTGCTGCTGTTGAAATTAACATGACAGCATTTTTGATGGTGCCTGGCTTTGCTCACTATTAGAATCCTTGTTGTAATGCAAAACATCAAATTAAACAGTTCCATTTTCAATACATGAAAAAAAGCATTAGTTGGTAGGTAAAGAGGGACGGTTTGGAGAAAGAAAAGAAGGGAAAGGAAAGACAGCAGGGGAGACAGACAAACATAAAATTCAAACACAGACATGGACACAGCCATTATACACACAAAAGGTGGGTTTGACAGTGGACAGAAAAAGGCAAAACAAGGTCTGGAAAGAAAACAATGGAGACAAGAACAATTGAATAGGGATAGGGCAGGGGCTATAGATGGATACCAGAGCAACCCAGAGGACTCCAACCAACATGAAGTCACCTCTATGGGCTACCATCATGGATAGGCTACTACTATAGTGGCCTCAATGTTTGGGTTCTGTTGGTCATGTGACATGAGATGTCATACTAGATGGCAGACCACAGTATTGAGGTGGCCATCCAACTACAGCGCAGACAATGGCCACATGCCAGACCAGAGGACAACATCAGGCCATCAGTCACCTGTGTCATTGGTACCACATTTAGGCTACACCTATGGTTGTCTGATGGTCAAGGCCTGCTAGTCATGTGATCCAACAAGTGATGCAAGGATGTATTTCATCATGCTAAAGCAGGTATCCAGCTGACGGCATGCGTCAGATAGCACTAATCTCTGGAACTGATGTGGGAACACAATCGGAGATCCCATTGACCAACTGTCTAAACAGGGGAGCACACCATTCTCTTAAGAAATGGCAAGAAAGATCATCAGCAGTCCCTCCAAATTAACTTCATCATAACAACCTCATCCATCTGGTATGAGACAGACCTTGCAACCATAGCTGAACCATCACCAGATACATTTGCCAGCTCATGCTGAGGTGACTGCTACCACCTCACAATCTGAATCATGAAAGGATCTGCAGAATGATGAAAAACATCTATAGGAAACATAAACAGCAGTTACCCATTGGGATGCTACATATGGTACACATCCACAATACCACAAGTGGCAGCAGATACCTTCAGCACAGCAAGGTTAATGCACTGCTGTGTTATCACCAGTACTACGTGCTGTGTTCCAGCTCTGAGTTATCATCTCTAATGGCACCCTTCCCTTTCTGTATCTCTTCTGAGTTCATGCTACAGGCACATCAACTGCTCCCCACCACTGGCCTGACATAGACTGCATCTGAGATAGTTGAACAGAGCAGGAGTGCATCATTGGGGAGTTCTAGCCCCACAATAGCAGGTAGACCACCTCAATTGCCTACCCAAATTCAGCCAGTGTTGGAGTGGGTGATAGAGTGGTGGGTAACAGCATTGACACTCTGAGTTTCCACACATTAGCCCCTCCTGCAGTGAATTTCAGATTCACTGGACCAGCTGACCTATGCCAGCACACCTCCAGAAATGAATGTGGTTCATACCACTGGCCAACTGGACCCAGGACCTCTATCTACTAGATCTTAGTAACATTCCTTTGAGCTGATCATCAGCTGGCATGTTACCCATACCCTACCCTATTACCATTCATTTACCTACCCTCTGTCTGTATGTATCACATGTATTCACCTTCCTAGTGCTAGTACCTCTGCACCATTTGTCTGCCCCATTTCAAATGTGTTTGTGTGTCACTGCTGCCTACCCTCCCCTTTATTCCACCTTGTCCTTCCTTTTACCCCTCCCCTCTTCTGTATTTCCCTCTCTCAATCTAATGTATATACAGACACACACACACACACATATATATATATATATATATATATATATATATATATATATATATATATATATATATATATATATATATATATATATAAAGTGCAGGCTATTCACCCTTCTGCTGAAGCATATCTGTATGAATGTGTGTTGTAGTGTCAGTACTACAAATCAGAGCAGATCACATAGCAGAGCTCCTGACATTTGCACTTATTTTTTATAAGACATTTATCCACATCACATGATGCAGAACAGTCATGTTTCACATCCATATGGGATGTTGCTGCAAAAAATATAAAGTTAGACATTCTTCTTCCTCCTTTCTATAAGTCAGTACTTCTTGATTTCACAAAATATCTTGTGCTGTAAATCAAACTGTTTTCTTGTGATTTGGAGAGATTAAACTTTCTATATTTTCTGCATTTTATATTGGTTTGCTGTGAGTGGAAATATGTGTGTATGTGTATGTGTGTGTGTGTGTGTGTGTGTGTGTGTGTGTGTGTGTGTGTGTATATATATATATATATATATATATATATATATATAGATAGATAGATAGCTAATATTATCTTAATTATTGTATTTATTGCTTAATTTAGTTTCTTATATATGCTTGTTTCACCTCTTTATTGAAACCTATTTTATTTTGTATATACTTTAATCAATTAAACCAAACTTCTGATTATCAATTTCTTTATTTGAATTGTATCTGTTTTGTACTTGTTTTTTTATGCCTGGACCTTTACTAACTACTGGCAGTTTGCTGAGAGACAGAGAACACTTGCCCTTTGCCTGTACAAACCTGACTAATACCAACTTGCTTGGTATGTAGGCAGAAACTAATTGTCTGTTGTTTGCATTTCCGTCTTAGCTGGGAAATACAGAGTCTGAAGAAGCAAGGTATTTAAACAAAACACAATGTGGGCTTCATGTTACCCTTAAAAAAGGAAGTAGCCTTTCAGTTATGAAAAACACAACAATTAAGCCTGACAGGATCTTTTCCATCACACTTTTGTCAAACAGATAATGGTCGCTGATATTTCTACATACTTAGAACTTTATAGGCTATAACATTAAATACACCTTAACTACTACTTAAGTGTTGCATGGGTCAATACATATAAAAGACTGCAACATTTTGAGCTAGATAGTTTACCATATACCTTTAAAGAATCATCTTCTTCTTCTTTCGGCTTTTCCTGGTTAGGGGTCACCACAGGAGATCACTTGTCTGCTTATGATTGGCAGTGGAGTTTTACGGTGTCGAGTTGCCAGCCCAGTACACAACCTTCTACAGAAGGCACACACATGCACCCACTCATGCCTAGGGCCAATTTAGAGTGTCCAATCCACCTACAGCATGTCTTTGGGATGTGAAAGGAAACCAGAGCACCCGGAAGAAACCAACACGACCACAGGGAGGACATGCAGACTCCACACAGAAGGCACCCCAGCCAAGGATCGAACCAGAGACCCTCTTGCTGTAAGGCAGCAATGCGAACCACTGCACCACCGCAGCCTCCCTATATCTTCAAAGAATCATACATAAAATAAAACATTTTTTTCTAAAGGTATTAAAAGTATAATATTATCTGTAACTATCATAATGGCACAAAGGTGGGCCATCTACAGACCCTGGGAACTACAGACCCATAAGTTTCACTAGTCTTATTTGTAAAGCCATGGAAAGAATTATCATGGAGATGATCAACAGAGATATAGTAAACCTCCAGACACTGTACCCAACCCAGTTTGGTTTCATCAAGGGAAGATCATGCCTACTCAGCCTGGTGAACTTCTTCGAGAAGGTCACCAAAGCAATGGATAAGGGCAAAGTTGTTCACACTGCCGACCTTGACCTGGCCAAGGCATTTGACACAATAGCCCACTCAGGTATTGTTGATAAACTCAAGAGGTTAGGTACAAACATGTATGTCACCTGGTGGATAGCCAATTGGCTCACAGACAGGACCCAGAAAGTTAGAATTGGAAGTGCACCTCTACAAAGAGGCCAATCACAAATGGAGTCCCTCAGGGATCAGTCCTTGGACCGCTCCTTTCTGGCATTTACTTCTCAGAAGTCAAGGCCACTGTCAGTGGTCTCTGGCTGACTAAATTTGCAGATGATTGCAAATTAGGAGCTGTCATTAAATCTCACACTGACACAAATGTTCTCCAGGAGGGTCTGACAAAGACAAACAACTGGTGTCATAGTCATGGACTAAAACTAAATGCCAAGATATGCATAATAGTATCCTTTGGGAAGTCATCCATCCCTGGTAACTATCATACTGACAACATACCCGTTAGAGTTGACCCAGTAGTCAGGGACTTAGGGACACACATAGATAGTAATCTAGCTTTTGATCATCACATGTCTATAGTGGTGAGGAAATCATTCTATGTTGCGCAACTTATAAACAAAGTTATGGCATCTAGGTTCAAGGAAGTCATTGTTCCACTGTATTTGGCATTCATCAGACCTATCATTGAGTACAGTGCCTCCTCTGGTATGTACCTAACCAGGAATATCCAACAACTGGAACATCCACACAGGTTCCTCACTAAAAGAATGCAGGGAGTAAGTAATATGTCCTATGTAGACCACCTCAAGGCTCTATCTCTGTATTCTGTCTCCTACAGGCTTAGAGGGGAGATATATGCCTGGCATACAGGGCATTGTCAGAACCAACTCTGATGTACCTCCTGCATATCCACAAAACAAACAGCACTAGAATTACCCGTTCTAAAGACTTAAACCTTGCTTGTGATATAAATAGAACCTGTTGGAGAGATAGGTATGTATCATGGAGATTATCCCATGTATGGAACAGGCTCCCCATCCATGTGAAGCAGAGTTCCTCCCTAACCCAATTCAAATGCAACTTGGACAATTGGATGGAACACCGGAAATTCATCCCTGGTTTGGCAGCTGTGTCTGTAATGGACAGAGGTAACCTGTAAATGATTCATCTCTCAGGCCCATGCTTACACTTATCAAGGGTATCAGAACTTGTCAGAGATTTGGGATGCATGGCTGGGCCTAATAAGGCCCTTGTGGTCGTTAGCCTAGTAAATACCTATGAACCTATACATTAATATAAAATAACTTATTGATAAAAACAATGTAAAATAAACTTTAAGCACCTATTTTGATGCATCCTGCTACTAGCTGTCTTAACTTAAAGAAATCCACACTAACTTATTAAATATCACTCTCTGAATATGCAGCATTGTATGTACTTACAGTGTAAAGTCTGCAGACATAAAACACACATATATGTACAAATATAATTGCATGTACACATGTATACACACACACAGTCTTAGCACATATGCACAGAAATATATATGCCCACATATTACTCATATTCTTCCTTTTTATTTTATTTTATTTTATGTTGTTATTTTATTTTTGCTTATCTAAGCTATCTGTTTATCTATTGACCTATTAATGTTTTGATGCCCAAGATGTTGTGGTCCATTTTCAGTGGAGGACAGGGAGAAAAGTTCTACGGTAGCAACATAGTCACAACCAAATTCACAAGTGTATATAACACAATCTAATAGTGTACAGTACAGTAATTCAGTGTTAACATGGAGCAAGCAAATGCTAGAGCAGCAGTTGGTAAATAGCAAAATAAGTAGGTATTGGGCCACTATAAAGTATAAAGCTAGCAAAGTTAACATACTTATGCAAACACCTTTTATTAGCAGACACTTTTGGTTTAGGGAGTGCTCAGTGAGACACATTATTCACCTTCACACAGTATAACACATAAGCATACCATTTTTTATCACATTCAATTGGGTTCCTTTTTGGAAATGTTGCATGACAAAATCTTCCTATATTACTAAAATATTAATGTCTTCCTATGCTCTCAAATGATTTAAAAGTTGCAGATAAAGTGTTTGTATTTGCATGTGATTATCTCCAGCTGTGGAGATATTAAGACCCTATCATCCAGGAAGTCAGGTGAAGTTGTTTAGGGTAGGGATGTATCAAACACTCCTGTTCTTGATTAAGTAGATCCAGTCTGTGAGAAAGCTTGTGGTAATTGCGCCTGACCAGTTACAAAAGAAGGGAGAAACATTGTTGCTCAGACCAAAACGAAATTACCACAATAATATTGGGAGATTCATTTTGAATCTTTAGAAGTACCCTAGACATCACTGGAAATGCTGGAAAACATACAGGAACATTCTTGTCCAAGGAAAAGAAAAGAAAAAGCATCTATCCTCCAGGCCTTCTTCCGTGACATCCTGGAGTAGAATTTTGTCAGCTGATTGTTAGAATCTATTTGTGGAACTCCCCTCAGATGGAACAAATCATAGAAGACCCCCTGATCTAGTTTATATTTGCAAAGTTCTGCTGGCCCTGCTCAGCTTGTCTGCCACACACTTGCACTCTAACAGAATGTAGGATGCCTATACAGTGAGTTTGTGCTGTAAAGCTATATCTAGATCAGACATGGGTTGTCTACATAGGGGCTATGACATGGTGTCTCCTTGTTTCTTATGTACCACATCACTGTATTATTGTCCATAACAACTTGAAATGGTCCTGGGACCAAAGGTGATTCAGTGGGTTGAGTGCCTTGATATGGGCAAACATCTCTTTTACATTTATGTAATTATGTCTGTCTTTGTTTTCCCCAGATACCTTGTATTTTATCCACCTTGATACTGTTCCCCAGGAATGTCTGAGGTGTCTGTAGTGACTGACTGCTTTTGAGCAGGAGGAGAGAAGGGGCACCCTGGATTCCGAGATATTTGATATCTCCACCAAGTGATTTCTCTTCTCACAAATCCCAAAACCTCTGGAATCTGAAAAGATAATGGGTGTTGGAACTGGGATTAAGGAGACTTCGGATACCATTGCATCTTTCTCATGTGGAGTCTTGCCAGAGGTGTCATGAGAATCACAGATCCCATGAGACCAAGAATCCTGAAGTAGTCCCTCGCAGTGACCAAAGTCCGATTGAAAACCCCTGGAGTAGATCTAAATATAAATCTATTTTTCCTATGGAAGAAAAGCTGTTTCAGCTGAGGAGTCTAGCAAGCAGCCCAGGAACACAATCCTTTGTAATGGAATCAAAAAAGACTTTTGAATATTTTCTTGATTTTGGAATCCCCGCCTGCATAGGAGATCTCTCACTGAAGTGAGAGATTCCAGACACTTTGAAAAAGACTCTCTAATGATAAGCAAGTCGTCTAAATATGGAAAATGTGAATACTGTGTAACCTGCAATAACCTGCAAAGTGCTATAAGTGGAGCTAGACACTTTGTTAACATTCTTGGAGCAGTGGATTCCCTAAAGGGTTAGGCAGAGAGCTGTTTATGTGATCCACACACATTAAACCTTAAGAAATGTTTGATGTCTGGAAGGATAAGAATGTGATAATAAACATCTCTTAAATCTAAGGTTACCGAAAACACTCAAATGGATAAGAAGGACAAAAGATTGTGCAGGGAAACCATTTTGAACTTGGGCACTATAACAAACTGGTTTAGTTAAGAAAGCTCAAGAAATGGTCTCCAGGCATTTTCTTTTTTTGGCTCCAGAAAAATTCTTGTATAAAAACCCCTTCCCAACTAGGAAGGAGGAATTGTTTCTATTCCCCCCACCCCCATGATAGCATGTGCTATAGAACAGGAGGGAATGCAGGAGTTGGTCTAGTGGAATAATTCCCTGAAATAAGGTAGGGGTTTCTTCCCACTACTATTTGTACGTCTGCTAAATCAGTCTCAGAACCCATTTTTCTGCGATGATCTGTTGACAAAGAAAGAAATGGGGATTCAGATATTCTGGAAGGGATAAGTGACTGCCAGAGAAAGAGAGTGTGTGTGTGTGTGTGTGTGTGTGTGTGTGTGTGTGTGTGTGTGTGTGTGTGTGTGTGTGTGTGTGTGTGTGTGTGTGTGTGTGTGTGTGTGTGTGTGTGTCTGTGTGTGTGTGTATGTGTGTGTGTGTGCATGTTGGGGAAGGTGAACAGGTTCCTTTTAGAGACATTCTGACCTATTTGATTGTCCTTTGTTTTTGGCGGGGCTGCTGTCTTTCAGGAACCTCCCTGGTCTTGTTCTTTAAATGTCTGCTTACCAGTATTTTGCTGAGGGTGTTTGTTTTGTTTCTTGACAAAACTGGCCAATGGCGAAGAAAAACCCTTGGAAAATTTTGAGAAAAATCTGAGAGATTTCCTGCATCAGCTTACCTCTCTCACCACATTTTTTGATAAACTCTGCAGCAGATGGCCCAAAAACTAAATCTCTATCCAAAGTTGAATTTAAAATCTCATGTATTACATCCTCTGAGAAGTTTTGAGAATGCAGTCAGGCATTCTCTACACGTTACCATTGGCAACAGCCCTGGGTGTAGTATTTACAGTCATAAACACTAAACAATCAGAAGTGACCTGAGAAATACAGAAACTAAACCACACAAAGCAGATTTTTCCTCACAGGAAGGAATTACAGATAAAACATTTCTCATACTTTCACGATTAGTCAGAATATACTTTAACATATGAGCCTGGCAATTAAAATTCTAAAAATTAAAGTTGCAGAAGCATACACCTTTTCCCAAAATTTATGAATTACTTTACCATCCTTATTAGAAGGAGAAGGATTAGAGTTTACAAAATGCTTGGCAGCAGTTGAATTAACTAAAGCCATAGCTGCTCAGTCTGTTCTGGTATGAGTGTATAGATATTTGAAAGAGAGAGGAGCTCTGAACATTACCTCTGCTTTGTTAGGTGTAGTAGTCTGGCTATCAGGGAAACCAGAGACTGTGACAAACACATTCGCCAATGTTGGCAGCATTGGGGGGATGGGAGGAGGTTCTGTGTATTTCAGCTGTTACATTTCATTGCATTTTCTTAGGTACTGAGAAACCTCAGTTTTCCCCCACTGAAAACACCTGCACTTTCTGGAACCAGTTTCAGAGAAAGTGAATCACTGACAGGGAGATTCAGATAACAGGCTCTCTTCTGAGTCTGAATCAGTATTCTGAGGAGAAAAACCTGTCTCTGTCCTATCACATTCCTTTTCTTTTTGACAGGAAAACTAGGGAAACAGGATTTTTAATGGGAGCAACAGCTTCTCAGGGATGAGCATAACATTGCGGTTTAAGCAACATCAACAAAACTGTGTCTTTTGCTGAGGATGTGACTAATTCTAGTCCATAGTGGCTGTAGAGGCAAGTTCCTACCCTGCTGTGGTGGCAAAGGTTATTTAGTTACATTTTTCTTTTTGTGGCTTAAAGAAGGACCAACCATGGGACTAGTAGCTTGTTCCATGGTCAAGCTGAAAATGGTACCTCTTTCCCGATAAGCAAACTGGTTAAATTTCAAAAGTAGTATAAAGTCACTTTCCCAATAAAAGCACAGTAAAAAGCACTCTAATATATTTTACCAGCCCCACAAAGTATTTTAAACACCATCTCACCACAGAAAAAATGGTTATAGAATGTTGACATCTGCTTATAAACTGCCAGACTCAAAAGTGTGCTCCTGTTTAAAAGTTCAGCAAAGTCACATGACAGTCATTAACAACACATATGCCTAACTTAAAAAAGTATGTTCCCACAAAGGAAAGTAAATGTAAACAAACATTAAAAATAATATGTTGAAATTTCTTCCACAAAGGGAACTCACCTGCCCAGCAATGAAACAAAACAAGCTGACCATCAATCCTCTGAAGCCAGCAGAGGATTGCTGTCTTTGGGAGCAAGAAAGCTGTGAAGGGTTCAGCACCCAAACCTGTCTTTTTAGTCGGCTCAGCTTGAGCTGACTAACAGTTTGGGTGTGTGGAAGGTGCCCAGAAATAAGGACCAAGTTTAAATAATGCTCTTACAAAGTTAGAAAGTTGATAGAATAACAGGTTTTGCATTAGCATGAATTTTCTGATGGGTATGAAGCCTGAATCTCAAATGTCTGACATTATTTTCTAACTTCAGTCTTAAATGATTTCCCACAAGTTTTCTGGAAAACCACAATTTTATAAAAAATGGACCAAGAATATGTGGCAAAAATTTGGACATTCTGTAAAAATCTGTACAGTTGAGAGGTATATGTACATGTAACTGTGCCACATAACCCAGACATATTTGAAGTCACCCCCGCCATTCTTCACATTGTCTTCCGTTTACAAAAAAAGACATGACAAACCATGGTGACTGGCTGAAAACTTCCCTAGCCATGTAACGTTTTTCACTGCTGTCAGGTAAGTAAGAACACATTTACAAGTGTTCTTCTAAACTGCGTATTGCTGTATTACCCAACCTCCATCTCATTAGACAAGTGTAAAGTTACTGCATGTCTCTTTTTGCCTGTCCTCCTAGTATGAATTGCTGATAGTTGTTGTTGTTTGTCTTTTCGGCTTTTCCCAGTTAGGGGTCACCACAGCGGAACTCCAGTCCACTAATGATTGGCAGTAGATTGTTTTTATGGTGCCGAGTTGCCAGCCCGACGCCCAACCTTCAACGAAGGCATGCCTATTTACGCATGTCTTTCAAACGCCACTTGACTGTGGGGAGGACATGCAGACTCCACACAGAAGGCACTCCAGCCGAGAATTGAACAGGAGAACCTCTTGCTGTGAGGCAAAAATGCTAGTACTGTGATCAATTATATGGCAGGATTTCTTAAATAAGAACATGCTACATGCAATCCATCTGTTCATCATTTCACAGGTAATTAGTCTGTAGACCATTACATGCCTAGCCAAAATCTCCATGCAAAAGTTCCCTCAATCCTCAAGAAGGGCAAGACACAATTGACTGGAAGAGAATTAGAGGCTGCCCATCCATTTACCTAGGTTTACCTTGAATGTTGTTGGGTGTTACTCTGCTTGACAAGTAAAAGGGATACATCAGGATATGAATTTAGCATTCCAAAGTCTTTTTTTACCTGTTAATGAAGGTTTTCTTCCTTTAACTGGGTGTTTTAGGTACCATTTGTTCTGTAAAGACATATGAGGTCAAAGAAATTTGGAATTTTCATAGTTTAAAAGGCTGGACACAGACCGCCATGAAGGAGTCTACTAGAGACTGAGTAAAGAGAGGACTACCAGTCTGTCCTGATAGCTAAGATTTTTGAGGCCACTTATCTTCTCTGAGGTCGCTCAAACTGAGTGTTGTTCTTCTTTTGGCTTCTCCCAGTTAGGGGTCGCCACAGCAGAACTCAGGTCCGCTAATGACTGGCAGTAGATATTTACAGTGCCGAGGTGCCAGCCCGACGCACAGCCTTCAACGAAGGCACACCCATTCACGCATGTCTTTCAAATGCCACTCGACCGTGGGGAGGACATGCAGACTCCACACAGAAGGCGCTCCAACTGAGAATCGAATGGGAGAACCTCTTGCTGTGAAGCAACAACACTACCGCTGCACCACCGTGGCTTCCCTCAAACTGAGGAATATGTTTAAAAGAATACATGCCAAAAGGTGCATTATATTGAAAACTGAGTCTAATGAAATACAAGTACAGGGGAATTAAAACTTCTTTGATCCTAGTGGTGCTGTATCTTCTCATAATGCTGTTGCTCTGCGGCATTAATTGTGCCTCTATGTTTCCAGTCTGCACTAGTTGTTTTTCATCAGAAATGCATGCAGCAGTCGTGTGCAAGAAAACCTAGTCTTGATACATTGCAGACAACTAGCTGTGCAGTAAGTGCCATCTAACGTATGAAACACTATGATAAAGGGTACAAAATTAGTCTTTTCAAGAATCTTACCTCGTTTGCATATTTTAGGCTGGCTAATATGGTGAACCTTTAGCTGACTCCCATCCTTGCCTCCTCTCAAAGCCCACTTGCATACTTACTGCATGATGTTCAGTGCTGAGGTTACATCTTTCAATACATCATCTGCCAATCTTTTTGAATTTACCCAGTAAAGGTTAATTTATTATGGTATAAGATAAAACTGCATTTTTTTTCTTATTGTAGATTACATGTAATATGTAGAACCATGCTTAAGACATATAGCTTGTAAACCAAGTAGCTAAATGTGTAGTTAATTGATTTGAACTAATTAATAAATGTATATACAAACTAAATGTAATACATAACAGAATAGTGTAAAACGCAAGTTCATAAGGTAAGGAACATAGTGGAATATTGCATAATAGTAGGTGATTTTATAGAAGCAATTGTAGGAGGCCTTCCCATTAAAATATTAGGATTTGAAATGCTGAGTCCCTAAGAGGCCAACAAACTCCAAAAATGCAGAAGAGCTAATACCAAACAAAATTCTTCTCCACTGAAATTCTTTTTTGAAGGTGGCAAGCCCCCTGTGCCACAGATGTGGGGGCAAACCTCCCACATCCTTTAGACTTATATATACAAATTTCAAGATTGCCATACCTTAGAGAAAAGGAAATATTCTAACAAATGACAATCTTGGGCTTGATATATGCAAGTCTGTATTTTCAGCCATTAGTCTCCACATCTTGGGACTCGGCAAAGTGGGTCCTGAGATTTCAAGTGGTTATCATTACAAGAGACATATGTCAGCATGTAACATGATATATACTTAATGCAAATGGCAATAGAGCATTTCATATTCAGAAAGCATTCAGATGAATATAACACATTACATTAGAATACAAATGTGTGATTAGGTTGGGATGAAGGGGTCAGCCAGTCTGGGTGCCAGGTGTTATAGGGCTTAATCAGCAGAACTTGCCAATGAGCTGCTACCAACATTCCAAACTGAATTGCCAATACTGTAAATTACAGTTTGTAATTGCTGCTGTCAGGACTGAAAATTTTGTGTTGAGAGGCACCAGACAGGGGAACAGTGCAAGATACAAGATGAGCAATCTATGGCTGTAGAGTAGAACCTATCACCTTCAGGAAACATATAAACAGCAAACATACTGATGCAAAAATACCTAATGAAAAATACCTAAACACAAAATGCTTACAGTTAAACTACCTAACAATATCTATCTACATCAGTAAAGCCCCCTGTACCCCCCATACCTCCTGTTAATTATGTATACCAACTCCGATGTTGGACAACAATGGAAAAAGGGCATATAGATTTCCCTGTTGTAACTTCAGTTTTGTCAGTATTTTGTGTTTTGGTACTTTTAACTGTTAGCGTTTTGTGTTTAGGTATATTTGACTGAATATTTTTTGCTTCAGTATCTTTGTTGTCAATATTTAGGTCATTCAGAAAAATAAATAAATAAATATACACACACACACACACACACACACACACACACACACACACACACACACACACACACACATTTTTTTTTTTTTTGCGAGAGAGAGAGAGAGAGAGAGAGAGAGAAAGAGATGACATTTGCAAAAGATGATGCACTGAGTTGTGGCTAAGAGAGATTAAGTAAGGAGTACAAGGCAGTGACAGGAACACAGAGGTGATTAACTACACATATGATCTAGTATTAGCTATATCCTCAGCAGGACATCTCCTAATGACTGACCCTATTGATCTCACCTTGCATGATACATTCACTGCATCATAGTCTCACCTTATTGACTTAACTGCATACCAGCACTTTAAGGGGCTTGTCTTTTCTCTCTTCAGCCTTATATTTAATTTGGGAAAGGAGGGTTTCTTTCCTTGATACTGGGAATAATGTAGTGCCCCAGTAGCTTGAATCTATGAATATCATGACTAGATCAGCAGTTGGGTTTTGATATAGATACTTTCCACAAACCCGAAAACATGATCCAGATTCTGTGGAACAGGATTGAAAATCTGTCTCCAAAGCTGCATCAATGAATGTTTCCTCCAAGGTTTTAGTCACTGAGGGAATAGCAAAGATGTTTGATTCTAGTAAACAGAGAAGCTCTCTACACCTCTTCTGCTCTTCTGGGAAACAGAGCAATCTTTAGCTTCCAACTTAAAAAAGGATGTCCCCAAATGATAACTCCTATGCTAGAAAAGCAGAGGATAAAGTGTCCTTAGTGTCTGGCATGTAAAAAAAACAAGGGAAGACATCTGGTAAACCTAAAAAAGTTTGTTGGACCTTAGAGTCAGAAGATTATCTTTCCATGGGGGGGGGGGGGGGGGCTAATTCCCCTTTTCCTTTTCAAGTCTAGGACTTCCAACACCAATAGTTACTTTGATGGTAATTGCAGATTTTTAAGAAAAAGTATAAAGTCCTCAGGCAGATTTATCAAATCTTGGGAAGAGGAGAGAAGAGTCCCACCCTGCTCATGCTGAGGCAAAACCAGTATTTGGATACTTTGACCCTCCTTTTTGAAGTAGTGTCCCCCCCTGTCCCATCCCACAAGTCTCCAGTCATTGGCAAACGCAGATCTTTGATTTATGAACTACAGCTGTCCTCCTGCCCCTCCCCACAAGTCTCCAGTCATTAGCAGACACAGAGATCTTTGTTTGATGAACCACAGCTGTCCCTCTGCCCCACTCCACAAGTCTCCAGTCATAGACAGACACAGAGATCTTTGATTTATGAATCACAGCTGTCTTCATGTACCAAAACCAAAGTATTCTGCCTCCAGTTATGGCAAAACGCATCAGAGCCAACAATTTGACACTTCTGTGTCACTGTTAGACAGAGGCACAGTATACTAACCTCGAAAAAGGGCATAGGAAAATTAATTTAAAATGGGTGGCGAAAGCCAAACACACTCTGGCTAGGCTTATAAATGCCCTAGGGCAGATAGCCTAGTATGAACCTATGAACCTATGAACCTATGAAGGCATTTGGACTCACTGGCTGTTGATGGACTTTGGCTGAGAAGAACATGCTTTTCTCTAAAAGTATGGTGGCCTCCTGAGGGGAATTGCCAGATGTTTCAATTCATGTAGGGAGCAGGGTCAGGGTCAGAATCAGAAGGGGCAAATGTGCCTTGCCAGACCTAACATTCGCAAGTTTAAGAGATTCCGGAACTCAATAAATATGTTATTAGTTTTCACATGATCCTTTTTCTTGTGAAAATTGTTTTATATTTTGTAAGTGGGATGTTCATGGACAAATTGGCTGATGCTATGGCAGCACTGGAAAAATGGTCAACCATTTCTGGTTTACATAATTCTGGAGAGACTTAGTTCTCCTCTTTAACAGTCTTCTGGTAGAAACTAGTGCAAAGAGGACAGTAGGCAACGATGTGCTCCTACCCTCATATGAACAAGCTAGAAATGTAGAAGTCCTTAGGAGGGGGCTACTTTCTACAAGAAATGCTCTTGTTAACCATAGACATTGACATCTATCATAATGCCAAATAAAAATTCTTATTCTGCAGCCAAATTATACATAAAAGGAATGAAAGTTGTTTTTTCCCCCCAGCAGGGATCACATCTCTACCCTGGAAGCCAGGATGAATTGTTAGGCTGACAACACCCAGTATTAGGATCAGTAATGATTTCTACTTTCTCATATTGCAGCTAGAATGGTAAATGTGATGTGGGTAGACACTGGTGTGTTAACATCCAGATGGGAATGTGTCTGTCTGACATATTGTCTCAAGAGTTACTACTACTGCAAACGTGAACAATATGATAAATATCTGTAGATATTCAAACATCATCATTGTTGCAGTTTAGAAAAATGGTGAGGAGCCTTACCAACAGGCAGATATCAGTTGTTCAGCCAAACATCAAAACAGACAGATGCCCATTACCTGAGAAAGGGTGCATCAACAAGAAACTTGGTTGTTAAGGGGAGAGAATCCTACCCATCCTACATTCTCTTCTGGAACAGGAATCCACCAATCAATGTGCCTATACTCACCTAGCAATGAAAATCATAGGAAGACCTAGTGAGGAAATTGACAACACTAACCTATTATACAGTGTCATAGCCAGGATGGAGGGAACAGGGTAGCCGCCCTTGGAAGCAAAATGTTGACGAGAGCAATCAGCAGATACAGGTCAGTCATAAGTGCAATACTGGAATAAGGAATGCCAGGTGGGGAATGGACTTTTTTTTTCTTTTTACTGTTCAAGTCTGAGGAAGATAGATGGGGAAGAACAGATCAGGGTTGCTCCATAGATTTACTCTGTTAATTATACAGATCACTGTTGCAAATCTTCCATAAAGAATGGGAAATTAGCAAGCAATAGGAACACACCTGACTCCAGACAAGACAGCATTACCACAGCATGCTTTTAAATATGAGAGTTGGCAAACCAACCCTACATCTAAGTTTATTATCTAGTTTGTAATGTTTGAAGAAGAGGTGAAAAAAGTGATCCCCTCACAAATATTCTACAGTGGGACTTTTTTAAAAATATATTCTATATTTACTTTTTTAAAGAAGGTTGCAGTGGGATCCACTGCCCTTGCAGTTTGTGCCTTACCACTGATCAACCTAGCGTTTACCTCATCTCACATCTCCTCATTTGTGGTGGTTAAATCTGACCAAAAATTCAGTTACCTTTTCTGTCAGGTTTGTTTTACCACCCAAAATTAAAAGACAGTATCTTAAGGGATTTTTCAAGGGTAAAATCTATTTCAGCTAGTAGAAGACCTAAACAAAATTGGCAACACTTCCTACAAATGGGCCCATTTTAGAGGGCTGTGACAATCACTTCCAACTTTTTCCAGCACCTAAACAGGTGTGTAGAAAATTCAGTGCCTGGCCTCTCAATGTAATAATAAATTCAAGGATAAATATCTGTCGTGGACATCCTGTATTAATTAACAGTATAACAGAAGAAGAAGATAATGGGATGCTGTAAGAATACTGGCCTGCTCTGTTAGAGTGCAGTATTAAGATTCAGTATGTGGCTATTTCTGAAATTTGGATTACATAAAGAAATGTATTTCCTTCTATTTTATAATACCAAATTGTTTTCCCCTTCTGAGTATAAGTTCTGCTGTGCAGCTTCCTTGTTTTATCCAGTGACTAAGGCAGCCTTTGGTTCAAACAGCTGTCACAGTCCCCATAATGATATGATCATTCTTTGTAACTTTATGACATCATCCATATAAATAAATAAGTCTGGGGTATCATTTTGTTGAGGACAAATGAATTATAACTTGAGACTTTATGAATCCTGAAGAAAATGTTTGCCTTATTAAATCACTGATAACTCAAAACACTTGGAAAGCAGATTAGACAAAGTATTTTTACAGGACTGAGTCCCCCTGCACACTCACACACACACACACACACACACACACACACACACACACACACACACACGCACACACACACGCACACACACATGCACGCACGCATGCACACATGCATGCACGCACACATATTCTCATTCTCTAAATATATCACTCCAAGTTTTTTATAGTCCCAGATTAAAGTGATCATTTTATTTTATTAAGTGACTTCTTACCTTTTCTAATTACTCTGAATCACCAGGAAATTAAACCTGTATTTTTTGTCTGTGAGTTGCTTAAAATGATAGAGCTGCTTTCTGATTTACCTGTTCCATTTTGTTTTATGTTTTAAGAAATCTGCTTGGCCTGGTGCTTTTGTTCTATGTGAGAAATAAACACAAATTATCTAGGCTGCACATTTCCCATGTTGTTTTTTTCCCCATTGGTTAAAATGTCTCTTTAGTTAAATACAAAGTGAATTCCTAGGTCTTTGTCTTTTCTGGGAAGACTCCACTATAAGCATTGCTGGTGATTCCTTGCTAGTTATTTCCCCATCTAGCCTCCCTTTCCTTAATCTGCTTTTTAAACCTGGTAATTTTAAGCTGCCACCCCTATTGTAAATTCAGCTTTATAATATTTCACTTTTCTACACTGTTGCTGATGTCCTGAATTATTCATTTGCCTTTCCTTGTCCTTATTTTGAAAAAAGTGAATTTTGCCTCTCATTGTCTGTTCTACTGATTTACTTACTCTGAATTCATTATCTATCTAGCTGTTGAATAAGTAGTACATTTTTCCACTCTAGCAAGCACTTTTCTTTGCTTTTACATCAAGAGATGTAGATTTTTCATCAAGTGCACTTGGCTTAGCTTGATCTGTTTAGTTTGCGACAACACTTGAGTTTTCTGTATGTAATTCTATTGTTTTCTGTATGTAATTCTATTAGTTGGAGGACTTATTAATCAGCTTATATTGATTTTAGTGCCTTTATAAATTCTGTACAATTGAGTGGCTATTGGCTCATTTCTACAAAGTGAAGTACATTAATTGAATAATTACACTTTTATATGCTCTTCAAAGCACACTGCTGCATCTGTATCTTCAAGTTTGCTTGTTGTAGCATTTCACTCTGGACACTCCTTTAATGTGTTTTACATTAGGAGGACTGGAATTATTCATCTAGTGGCAGTAGGTGTTTACCTGGTCTGTCTGAGCTGTGAAGCACACAAAAGGACTTTACGTGTACTCATTGTATTAGGCGATGGGCTTAGTCAGTTTTCTGTATTTCCAGTGCTGGTATAAATTTGGCCCATTTGCATGGAGCTGCTCACTGTGCCAGTACCCTGTACAGATGCACACATCTGGAAACATTGCTTATTTTCATTATACTGTGAACGTTTACTGTGTTAGTTATCTTATTATAGCATCCAGGACTATTGCTGCTCAGAAAGCATCTTGTTTGGGCACTGGGCAGTGGTGTTGGTTAGGTTAGCTGCAGATTACACCATGTAAGCAGACTTCCCTCATCCGGTTACAAACACCCTCCACTCCTATTCCTTTCAAGTACACATTAGGATATGCAACCATTGATGGGCACTTTTCTGCTATCTCTGCATCCAGCTTGGTGGACATAGGTTTCCTGAGGCAATGTAACAATTGCCTTATGTATACAAAAAACCACTTAATTATTGGGCAGGCAAATACAGTATGTAAGAGATGTAGTTGCACATTGACATTGGAGGCTAGGCTCTCACATACAGAAAGGCAACAAACAGGTTGTCAGCTACTCACACACATCACTCACAGCATCCACAAAGGACCACACACATAGACCCACATATGTGGAGGTGTTCAAATGTAACTTACCCAAATTCAAAGGCCTCTCAGGTGCAGTCCTCAGAAACTCCACATGTACACAAACAAAACAATTCCCATCACAACACATAAAGCCACATCTCATTGTGCCTCAGCTACTAAGCCCATAGGGTGAAAAACTCCATGTCCCAAAATTCTGATCATAGGAGACTCTATTGTGAGACAAACTGATGCCCCCTCCCTTACCAGGCTGGATAAGGAGAAGGTGACAGTTACCTGTTAGGGGTCAAGATTCACTAGCTCACACAAGCACTCAGGTCACTTATACCTAAGTACCAGTATAACTCATACCTCTCAACCTCTTAATGCAAGAAATCTAGACAAAGCCTAAAATAATGGGGGGAAAAGGCCCAAAAGTAGGGACAGATTTTAAATATTGTTTTTATAAACTTAGAAAGCTGCTAGAATAATAGGATTTGTGTTAGCATGCATTCTCTGAAGGAAATGAAGTCTGAAATACAAATGTATGCCATTATTTAATGACTTCATTACTCCGTGATTTGCCAGAAAACCACAGATTTTATGAGGAACAGACCAAATATCTGAGGCACAAATCTGGACATTCTGCGAAAATCTCTACAGTTGAGAGTTATGGACTATGACTCATTCATAGTCCATATGGGCGTGAATGACCTGAGATGTACTGCCTTGGACTATATGAAGAGAGACATGACTGAGCTCTCAGAATTCATGTGACACAGGCAAGTTTGAGCCCTGACATTGAGCAGCATTCTACTATCTCCAAGGATGATGCCAGAATACCAGCAGAAAATGATTGACTTAACAGTTGGCTTAGCTACTGGTATCATTCCAAAGGGGTCCAGTACTTGTCAGCCTTGGAGGACGTTGTGGATAGGCCACATTGCTTTGCCAGGGATGGTCTTTATCTGTCACCTCTAGGCTTTCTCATATTGGCCAAAACATTATCCACTCCTATAGTGCCTTTGTTAGGCATTGCCAAGCAGACAAACCTTCCAGCATAACAAAAGCTAAAGGTATTACTGCTCAATGCCAGGAGCCTCAACAAGAAACTACACTCCCTGAAAACTCTCCTCACTCTGAAGAATGCTGACATCTGTGCAGTTATTGAAACATGGTTCAAAGCCACGCAAAGCACTCTGGCAGTCATGGCTATAATGCCTTTTATAAATTCCAACCACAAACTGAACATGAAAGAGCTAAAGGTGGAGGTGTATCTACCTGCATAAAGAATAAGCACACCTCAAGGCTGGTCACACAATATGACATGCTTGAGCTACTCCATGTCTGACTAACCATGGGAAAAATCCATTATCATATTCTTGCTAACTACAGATCCCCCACTATAAACCAGGAAACCCATACATCATATCTGAAGTTACTAGAATCACTCGCCATCCAGCCCAGTACCATATTCATGGGTGATTTTAACTTCCTCTCCTTTAATTGGGTGGCATACATGACCACTAACATGCAGGCCCAAATATTTCTTGACTTGGTAAATTCAAATGCCCTGGAGCAGCTAGTCTGCACTCCTACTACAGGAAAAGATATCCTAGATTTGGTACTCACAGATATGGAATAATGTTGCACCCCCCCCCATGTTATGTCCTCACTATTAAGATCAGATCACAAAGTGGTCTCCATTGAAATAAAGGTAAATCTAGTCAACCCACCTAACCCCAAAAACTCTTAAGAACTTCTCTCAGATAAATTACCCCCTATTAAGGAGTTGCATAGCTAGTTTCCAAGCTCCCTCAAATCCAGAAAACACAGAAACCTATGCAGAGGCATACAGAAAAGCCCTGTATGACTATATAGACAACTGCATAAAAACGGCAGTATCAGACTGAAATAGACCCAGGTCAAACCACAAAAACAAGCTACTCTGGTGGACCCTAGTATTGATAGGTTGTACAATAAAAGAAAGAAAATCATATTGAGAAGTAAGAGGGGATGTGTACAACAGATAAATAAGTTCCTCAGTAGTATAAACAAGCAAATCAGGGTACCAGTCAAGTCTCTGAAAGCTGACTTTGAGGTAAAAATAGCCTTCAAAGCTAAGGATAACCATAAGGCATTTTTCAGTTATGTCCACAATCTTAAGGGGAACACCCAACAATGTGTGTAATTCGTGGTAGATGGCATAACCTATACTCATCTGCAAGACATAGCAAATTTGCAGGCCGACAAACTCAGTTCAAATTTCACAACCCCATCACCTCCAGTTCTCCCTCACAAAATATCCTTCCCCACTCCACTGCCAATTATCACCAAAGAACAGGTTGCCACTGTGCTCTGTAAAGCTAAAAACATGGCTTCAATGGAGCCTGAGTCTATACCAGGTTGTTGCATAAACAGCTTAAATCAAGATTTACCAGGCCCACTAGGATCTCTATTTAACCACAGCCTCCAGACTGGCTTTGTCCCAGTAGAGTGGAGGACAGCAACAGTTATCCCTCTGAATAAAGGGAAACCATCTACTGATCCAGGAAATTACAGACCCATATGTTTGACTAGTCTTATATGTAAGGCCATGGAAAAATAATCATGTGCCTGATAAATAATGACATAGAAGACCTCAAAACACTGGACCAGACCCAATTCAGCTTTGTCAAGAGCAGGTCATGCCTACTAAACTTGGTGGATTTTTTTGAAAAAGTCTCTAATGCCATGGATATGGGTAAAACAGTACATGCTGGTTACCCTTTGGGATGTCAAATACCCCTGCAAATTCTAACATCAATAGCACACCCCTTAGATTGAACTCAGAGGTGAGAGATCAAGGTACACAGATAGATAATAGCCTGAACTTTGACTGACATATATCCACAGTAGTGAGAACATCCTTTTATATGGTGCAACTTATAAGTAAAGGTATGGCATCCAGTTCCAAAGATATTATAGTCCCAGTGTAATCATCCCTCATTAGACCAATAATTGAGTACAGTGCACCACTTGGCATGTACTTGACTAGGCACTTACAGCAGCTGGAGTGATCTCAGAGGTTCCTCACAAAGAAAATACAGGGTGTAAACAACATGAACTATGCAACTAGACTAAAAGCATTATCCCTTTATTCTGTCTCCTACCGACTATTAAGGGGGCAGCTATGTCTAATCTACAAGGCACTCCCAAATCTGGCCCTGGTGAAGCTGCTACACATCCACAAGTCAAACAGCATGGAGGTCACCTGATCTAGGGATCTAAACTTAGTCACAAACTCAAACAAATCATGCTGGAGAGGCACATATGTGTCTCAGAGATTGCCCCTTCTTTGGAACAGGCTTCCTATTCACATTAAGCAGAGTCCTTCTCTGGCCCTCTTCAAACTAATTTGAATTAACGAATGGAGAATCACAAATTCACACCTGGGGTAGTGCCTATGTCCCTTATGGACAGGGGCAATCTGTAAGATACTCAATGCACAGACATAAATCCATGCCATCCTCTTGGCCCTAGGGGCCATATATTGGGTAAAATTGGGTTATATTGGCTAGACTTTTAAGGGTCTTTTAGCCGTTAGCCTAGTAATCTCCTATGAACCTATGAGCCAGACCTTACAATTAGTATATGCATAGAAACACAGAACATTTGACAAACTGAAACCCATAGAAATTAATTCCCGACAGGTTTTCCTTTTGCTACAGCAAGTATCGAGTTTCAACAAAATTAGATGCATTGAATCTTTAGGTTACTGTATCAGATAATACTTTCCCAGAAAAAAAAAACATTGCATTGGTTATTGTGGATAGCTTTCTGTTATATGCATGATGCATTCAGTCCTTACAATATCCTGCCTCTATATGTTTCTGAGATCCTTTTTTATTTTCCTACACATAGTTCAGTAAACAATAAGGTTTGAATTTGCTAGTGTCACACACACCCTCTTTTTCTTTATTGACAGGCCCAGGGGCAGCTTGTGATATTGGGCTGGTGGTCTGCAGCACCCCCCCACACACACACACACTCGCGCGCACACACACACACACACACACACACACACACACACACACACACACACACACACACACAGTTTTGTTAGAATGCTCTTTTATTTTTAAAATAAAAAATACGATTTTTTTTTTTATTTTAAAAGATTGAAAAGAAGCAAGATGTAGCAGCTGTATTTGACTGTCCCTGGAACTCAAGTTCGCATGAGACAAAATGAGTTCCACAATAACACTGGTTGTAACAAGGCTAAAAACAAAAGCATTTAATGGAGTAAGCGCTTTCACGGATGCACCGCTTCTTCTGAAGAAGCGGTGTATCCGTGAAAGCGCTTACTCCATTAAGTGCTTTTGATTTTAGCCTTGTTACAACCAGTGTTATTGTTTTTTCTTAGTACATTTTGTTTTTTTCACTGGTTGTTTTATCGGTTTGGGAGTTTTATTTTATAATATAATACATAATTTAATATCCTGAGAGGGTCATACCTGATACTTTAGCTAGTTAGGTAGTGGGTATAGGGGCTGTGGATGTACATCAAAAAAGATTCCCAGAGTTCACTGTGGTTTTAGCCACGCGGATTTACTGAGGGACAAAACTGTTAGAGTCAACAGACTGTCATGTGATCGCAGCTGGTATGCATACATGACGTGCCTACTGACATGAGTATGAAAGGAAATGAGCAGGAGGAAGTAAAAGCCAAGGAATTCCCTTCCTCCTTACTTTTGACTTGACAGGTGGAAACACATGATATCCCAGCATTTGTGAGCACAGAAATAGGAGTAGCAGGAGCTTCACTTCGTTATTCTCATCTTGGTAGGCCAAGGATCTTGCAATGAAGCAAGTCAATCAACTTCCAGTCATCCCAGACCAATTCCTTTATTATTGCAGTCAAGTTGCAACTGTTGTTTTTTCCAGCTGGGTAGTCAGCTGATCTGAATAAAAAAGAAATTAAGACGTGTTTGGAGGACTGGTAATAATTAGTAGTTAAAATGTATATGTTTTACATTTTATTTTTTAATCCTGGCTAGATACTTCTGATAGGTAAACTAGGCAGTGCGCCTGCTTGCGGCTGATTTTTTTTTTTCCTATTATCCTGGCAGGGTCAACCAAAAACTGGGAAGGCAATGCATTTTTGGGGATGTTTGAGGATACAATGTTTTTTTTTTTTTTTTTTTAATGTTTTTTTTTTTAATCTAATATCCTGGTAGGGTCAATCCAGATACTTTAGAGAGGTAAGCATTAGATATGAAACTATTTATGGATGAAGTTATTTTTTAATCTAATAGGGCTTCCACTTTTTTTTTTAATGCTGGCAGGATTAAACCAGATAATATAGGCAGGCAGCAGGCAGTCAGTCAATGGGTATGGGGACTGTTTGCAGATGAAACTACCATTCTTTTAAATTTAATAGATCTTACACTGTTTAATTTCTTTCTTTTTTAAAATACTGACAAGATCAAATCAGATACTTTAGGTAGGTAATTAGTGGATATGGTCTGTCTGTGGATGTTTATTTTTTTGGCAATTAATATCCTAGCAGGGTCAAATCTGATACTTTAGGTAAGTAAGTAGGTAGGTAGGTAGAGGGCATGGGTGCTGTTTGTGGATGCAATGATTGGCACTGCTGTTTTATTGTTGAAATTTTGGCTTTGCAGGACTAAATGGCATTTAGGTGAAGTAATATCAACTAATTCCATTATCAGGAATCTATCTCATATGCAGACTTTCAATGAAGAAAAATTGTTAAAATGAAAGCTAGTTCTTCATTCAGCTTTATCAAGATAGTATTGATGCCTGGTCCAGAGGCCCTGTTAGGTTTTAATTTATATAGAGTCTCTTCTACTTCCTCCTGCCAAACAATAACACCATCATCTGAAGTCCTGCGCCAACAGTTTTACAATTAGTAAATTTTAGAATTAATATAAGACAAATAGTAGTTCCAGCCTGAAATACCAAATTCTTTTCAATCTTGAGTTTTTTCTAAAACTTAGACCATCTAGATTTCAGAACTGTATGGCATTTTTATAGAAAAAAGGAAAAAGAGTATCCTTGAATGTCACTAGCTGTAGCCATCTTACTTTTACAGACCTTTCTAGTGTCAGACCTTCGTGACCAGATTAAAGAGTGAGGAAAAGTATCCGGCAGCTATATTGTGGCTTAATCTTCGTTTACTTAACTCTGACGCTTGATATTTCACTACCAGTTGCAGAGATCACCCAGGCTCCCATCTGATTCATGGAAAATATGGCCCCCCAAAATGGAAGTTTATATAAACTTGCTCAAACTATTGGAAATGCTCATTACCCTTCATACTCAGAAATAGATATGACACCAGAGCCCATTCTGCTTGGAGCAATTTTATTGAAATCCAAAGCATCCACTTCAAAAACTGAAAAAAGTAAGTTTTGAGTTTTTTTTGCACTTTGCTGACTGTATTTTATCATTTTTCTGCCTAATTTTGCCTCATTTTGCTGTATTTTTCTGCGCTTTAAAAAAGCTGTGATGTTGCTTTAACTAGCTAGTACGTAGCATAGACTAGATTCAAATCTGCTGAAACTAGACTATATTGTTTCACTTGAGCACTATTTCAGCTATCTTACATTAGGAGGGCCCTGCCTGCACCGTTGTGGAAAAATTGTGTAGTATGAGCCTCATCTGAGTTGGAGATTACTGGGGGGGGGGGAGTTCACTGTGTGCTTTCCCATTGGTAGTTTAGCTTAAAAGTATTTCATTTTACCTGTATTTAAGGCTCATATTTGCATGTAGCTGTGCAACGGGGTTCAGAGGTATCCTGTATAGATGTAAATTACTTGAAAGACAATTTTCTCCTAAATATCTGTTAGTGAACCCTCCCTAGCTTCCCTGCTGCACTGTGGGAAACTCAGTTGTGCACTGAGAAGTGTTGTAATAGTTTTCACCCACAGCCTTTAATAGATCAAAATCTGGTCAAACTAGCCCACTTCCCAATAGTGGTTATCGTAAAAACCTGCCTTAATGGATGGTCAGTTTGCAACCATTTCTCCGCCCAGCCTAATTGACATGGACATCCTGAAGCAATGTAGTAATTGCCTAATGTATACTGACAACCACTTACTCTTAAGAGAAACAAATACAATATGTGAGAGATGTAATTACACTATGACTTTGGAATCAATTATCTCATACAATGCCACAATATAGACAAAAATGATTGACTTCAACAATTGGCTTAGTTTCTGGTGTAAATTCAGGGGGGATCTAGTATCTGTCAGCCTGGGAAGACATGGTTGAGAGACCACGTTGCTTTACCAGCGATAGTCTCCACATGTCTCCTCTAGGATTTTGGATACTGGCAAAGGTGCTTGCCTCCCCCATAGTGCCTTTTTTAGGCAATGTCAAAACAACAAAATTTCCTGTGTAAGAAAAATCCACTCAGGAAAAACTCGCATTTATGCTGCTTAATGCTAGGAGCCTGAACAGGGAGCTGTAACCCTGGAAGCACTCTTCACCTTGGAATATGCTGACTTCTGTGCAGTCACTGAGACAAGGTTCAAGGCCGCAGAGAGTACCCCAGCCATGCAAGGCTACAATGCCTTTCACACGTTCAGACCCAAACATGAGTGTGAAAGAACAAAAGTTGGAGGTGTATCCATCTTCATTAAAGCCAAAAACACCTAGGGAATGGTTAAACAGTATGACTCTCTTGAGCTACTCCCAGTCCAACTAACTATAGATAAAACACCCTACCACATCATTGCTAGCTACAGGTTCCCCACCATGAACCAAAAGAAACACACCACCTACCTGGACTTATTAGAGTCACTCACTATGCAGCCAAACGCTTTGATTATGGAAGAGTTCAACTATCCTTCCATCGAATGGGTGATATACATCATGAGCACAAACATGGTCTCCATGAGGTTCCTGGACTTTGTTAATACAAATGCTTTGGAACAGCTAGTCTGCACCCCCACAAGGGGCTCAAATGTCCTAGACTTAGTACTCACCAACATGGGGGGGGGGCACTGACTACTCTCCTGTGTGTTGCACTTCCTGGTAAGGTCAGACCATAAATCTGTCTTGTTCAACGTAATGATCAGACCTGAAAGCCCCACAGGAGCAAGAAAAATTAAACATTTTCCAAAGCAAAATACAGCCTAATAGGCAATGGTATAAAAAGTTTCAAACCCCCTGATAACACAACCAACAACCACTCCTATGCAGATGAGTACACAAATGCCCTGTCTAACCACCTAAACAACTGTATAGACTTGTCTGCACCTGACCAGATCAAAACCATGTCTTCCCTAAAAAACAGGCCACCCTGGTGGACCTCAAGTATAAATAGGTTATATTCCAAAAGAAAGAAACTGATGTCTAATAACAAGAGGGAACTTACTCAGCAGAAGACTAATACCCACCATAGCTTGAACAAGCAAATCAGATATCTTGTAAAGTCCATTAAAGCTAGTTATGAAGCTAAATTAACATCCCTAGCTAAGGATAATCATAAGGCAATCTTAGCTATGTCCAAATTCTAAAAGGGAACACCCAACTATGTACCGAACCCATACTGAACCTGAGGAAATTGCCAACCTGCTAGCTGGCAAAGTTGGCACAAACTCTATCTCCCTGTCCCCTCCAGCCATACCCCAAAACTTACCTTACACCAAACCTCTACCTAATATCTCCAAACAGCAGGTCATATCCGTGCTCTCCAAGGCCAAAAACACTGTCTCTATGAGACCAGATAACATCCCAGGCTGTTTACTAAAAATCTAAAACAAGACCTAGTGGAACCACTTGACACTCTCTTTAACCTCAGTCTGAGCACTGCCTTTGTTCCAGCAGAGTGGAGAACAGCAACAGTAATCCCTTTGCACAAAGGGGGTCCATTAACCAACCCTGGAAACTATAGACCCATCAGCCCGACCCACCTTATCTGCAAGGCGATGGAAAAAATCATCATGGATCTTATTAGCAAGGACATAGGTGACCTTCAGACTCTTGACCTGAACCAGTCTGGATTTGTTAAGGGTAGATCATGTCTATCGAACCTGGTGGACTTCTTTGAGAATGTCACCAAATCCCTGGATGAAGGCAAAATAGTACATACCACCTGTTTTGACTTAGCCAAGGCTTTTGACACAATCCCCCACTCAGGTATTGTTGAGAAACTCTTCCAGCTGGGGATTAACCCATACATCACTAAATGGGTAGCCCACTGGCTCACCAACAGAATGCATATGTTCAAAGTCAGGGATTTTACCTCTACCAGTAGACCAGTTGCCAGTAGTGTACCACAAGGATATGTGCTGGATCCTCTACTGTTTGGAATCTATTTCTTGGAAGTCCAAGTGAAAGTAAATAGCATGTGGCTTTCCAAGTTCACTGATGATTGCAAACTGGGTGAAATCATTGAGTCCCCAAATGATGTTAACATATTACAAAAGGGGTTAACACAGACAAATGATTGGTACCAAAGCTACAGACTAAAACTAAATAAAAAAAGTGCATTATTATCCCCTTTGGCAAAGAGGAAGTCCTTGCAAATTACAATACTGACAGCACACCCCTAAGCTCAAACCCAGTGGCGAGAGATTTGGGTATACAGGTTGATCAACATGTGTCCAAAATGGTAAGGAAAGCCTTCTACTCTGTGCATCACAAAAGTAAGGGCATCACATCCAAGACTAAGGATGTTATAACTTCTCTTTACTCGACCCTCATTAGACCACTAATAGAGTACAATGCTCCCTTTTGCATGTACCTTATCAGACACCTGCAGCAGCTAGAGAGATTACAGAGGTTTCTCACCAAGAAAATCCAGGGCCTCCAAAACATGACCTACATGGAAAGAGTAAAAGCCCTGTCACTATACAGTATCTTACAGGCTGCTGAGAGGTGACTTGTGCCTGATCCTGCTCTAATGGAAATGCTGCATGTCTGCAAATCAAATGGGACAGGAGCCACTCACTGCAGGGATCTCTACCTAGCCTGTGACATTGACAGAACATGCTGGAGAGACAAATATATCTCCCAGAGATTGCTGCCGCTCTGGAATAAACTCTCAATTCACATGAAGCAGAGCTCCTCAATGACTCTATTCAAGTGCAACCTAAATTCACCCCAGGGGTGGCACCTGTGTCCCTTGTGAACAGGGGCAGCCAGTATTGATAATAGACTCACTCTGCAAATATCTGCCATCAAATCAAGGTCAATTAGGGGAAAATGGGCCCTAGGGCCATTAGCCTAGCAAACTCCTATGAACCTATGAACATGTTATGGAACGTGAACACTTTGGCAGTCTGTCACATTCAACTCCAGTTATTTCCCTTTCTTAAGGATAAGACCATCTGTTCAAGTCTTCAAAAATGGACTATCTAACAACATGACTTGTTCTCTACCCAGGAAAATGTGATTATACCCTAGCTTTGCTCTTTTTTTGCAAAGTATTGGTCAGCTAATCATGGTTGCACTCTCCTTTGTTAAAAAAAGTAAAGATTCCTTTACACCTTCCAGTATGCAGGAGAGAAAGGGTTTTTGTTTACTTTTCTTTTATTTGTTAATATCTACATTAGCTGGTCTGTAGACCCTTTTCAACCACAACTAGACCACAAGGCAAGGCTAAATACAATATACACAAAATATGGATAACTTAGTTTAGCCATTTAGCAATCAGGTTTTTCAAAGGTGGGAGGAGACCTGTGGCTCATCAAAAAAATCAAGAAACACAAGAAGAACATGACAATTCCACACAGAAAATAACCATAGGTCAGGAATGAATCCCTGACCCTGAAGCAGAGATCTTGCTACTAAGCTCTCGTGCTGTCTTTTAGTCCCTTAAGCTACACTGACACCTCTGATTTTACCTGAAAGAGGTGCATGAGTTTAGAAACACTGACCAGCCCTTTGTCATATTTGCTCCGTATAAGGAAGTTTTGGCCATGGTTAGGTCAAGCTATATCCAGGTGGATTGCTAACTACATTGCATTTTGCCACTAGTTAACTAACCACACTTTTGTCAAAAATGTCAACAACCACACCGGTATGTATGTGGCTATTTCAAGTGCCTACTTCAAGAATGTCTGTTGTAGGCATTGTGGTATAACCATCTGTTCATCTTTTCATGCCTTCATCAAACACTATTGCTTCGGCTGTGATTTCTGGAGTTGGGGACTCCTTTGGCACCTCAAGAAGTGGTGCTTCAAGACTTGGCCTTTGAGGCTTTGCCATTTTTGCCCCATCAGTCTCTTGCCTTACAGAGATGTTTTAAATTTCTAGAGATGTGTACTCCTCCTAATGTTACCAGCTTTGAAGCCACATATAACAGCTGCATACTTCCTGCAGCTGTGATCTGTGATAGTACCCCCTGCAGAAGGTGCTTATTGCATTCCTACCGGTCTTCCATTATTCAGAAGGACATTGCATCTTGTATCAGTACATGGATATCCCTGCAGTTTGACTGGTATGTAACTTTATATTCTTATTTATTTATTCTTTGCAGGTGTGCTCATTCAATGCATGGTGATAAACAGGGGAATGCAAGGCCTTGATATGCCATCCTAGCTCCATGTATAACATCATGATATGCATGGAATAGAAACACATATGAAGTTCCAAGCATGGAAACTGGAGACATACGGATCTATGCTCACATTCACAAAAGTTGCCTACTACAGATTGCCTTCTTACAAATCATCTGACTTGGTAAGTTGTTGTTGTTGTTGTTTGTCTTTCGGCCTTTTCCCAGTATGGGGTCACCACAGCGGAACTCCAGTCCGTTAATGATTGGCAGTAGATTTTTTACGAAACGCCGAGGTGCCAGCTCGACGCCTAACCTTCAATGAAGGCATGCCCATTTATGCACGCATGTCTTTCAAATGCTACCCAACCACGGGAAGGACACGCAGACTCCACACAGAAGGCACTCCCAAGCCAAGCTGAGAATTGAACGGGAGAACCTCTTGCTGTGAGGTAACAACGCTACCGCCGTACCACCGCATAAGTACATAGCTGTTATTTTTTCAGGTTTTTTTTCCTTGTGCCTTGATAGCACTAATGACTCTTGAAAAAGGAAATCTACCACTGGTTAATGACTAGTGTATTGCATATCCATTTGGCATGCTTTTAACATTGGCTGCTATGGCTGCTAACTATAGATAAGGGGAAGGGTCTTGTCTGCTGATGCCTGATGGGTAGAACCTGTAATAGGCTTTGGTTATTTTTTGATAGTGTAGCATGTAACTTATCTGAGATATAAGAATGAAAAATAGAAAAGAATACCTGGAGAACAAATTACTGTGTGTATTAGCTGTGTGGTTTCCATTTTACAGTGCAGACTTTAACTGAGTAGGAATATTGTTGAAGAAGACAATGAGACAATTAGCTGTTTGTTCTCATTTATTACTAATCAAGAGAAAAGAGACATGTTAAGAGATTAACAAAAAAAAGCTTATTCTTTCAGAAAGAAAAAAATCTTCATGGTACTTAGAGTGGAGAAAAGAAAATGATTTGAATAACTGGTTTTCACCGGTAGTGTCCTCCTTGCACCTTTTTTCTAAGTAGCTCAGTGTTTCAGTAACTATATGAATGAGTGGGCCATGCACTCACAAACACAAATGCAAATCATTTGCAACAGAGTTCTTTGAATCAAGAAATGTGTGTGAAAGTATTTTAGTGCATGCCTTATGACTGCGCTGTAACCACAAATAACAATACTTTTCATGACAAATGGTTACGTTGTGTTCTACTTCTTAGTTTCTGTAGCTTTCCATTCTGGCAGAGTAGATAATACAAAAGGCACCCAACACGAAACATACAGAAAGCAGAAATACAGAAAATGCCTAACACGGTTATTTAGCATTTTTACCATTTGCAGTTGTACTCTATATTATTCAGTTTTAGGTTCAAATTACAAAACACGAGAGCAACAGAATTATGTTGAATGAAGATTAAACACACCTAGCACATCTGGCTACAAATTTTACATGACACAGATTTATAAAAGATAATCATAACAACTACCTCACCACATTGTTCGCTATTTACTTAACATCATGCAGAATGGCTATAGTCTACCAAGAGTTAAGCAAAATAAATGAAATCAGCTTTTCCACCTACAGTCCTTATCTGAAAATAGAAACACAAAAGAACTGTCTGTTTGTTCCTGGAAAATATGGCTACTCATGTTTCCCTTCATAGCACAGAGTGTGGTTAGCTACAGATACATTTCCAATTTTACTGCAAAAATATTTGGCTGATGATTCCTAATCCTGTCTGCGTGACCTTCAAGATATGGTGACTTGTCTGGTTACCATGCGGAGCTCCATTCCCATTTTAATCTTCATTACAGTAAGATATAACTCTGCAGTGCCAACAGTAATTTTTGACATTTTTTGAAAACAATAAGCAGGAAAAAAGCAATTATCCTCAGCAGTTTTGCTATATACTTGTAAGGTGTTTGCTTCTACAGAAACACACTTATGAAAACTTAAAGGTGCCAACACTGGTAGTGTGAAAATAGCCATGAAATTTAATCAGTGAAACATTTCTCAGCAAAGCTGCCTTGACTTATTTATTTATTTATTTATTGACATTTGTTTACCTTGAATGTCAGAGTGAGTAATAAATACTTGTTTTCAGTAGTGACCCTGGGAGAAAAGCTTCAGAGTTAAATACTAACGTCTTTCAGCTTTTCCCGGTTAGGGGTCGCCACAGAGGAACTCTGGTCTGCTAATGATTGGCAGTGGATTTTTTTACAGTGCTGAGTTGCCAGCCCGACACCCAACCTTCAAAGAAGGCACACCCATACATACCTGCATGTCTTTATATGTTGCTCGACCGCAGGGAGGACATATAGACTCCACACAGAATGCACTCCAGCCAAGAACCGAACAGGAGAACCTCTTGCTGTGAGGCAACAATGCTAACCACTGCACCACCAAAGCTTCCGAGTTAAGTAACATCAAATAAAACAGTAGTATAGATGTAATTAAAAAAAGCATGTTTTCAAAGAATTTGACAATGGAATAGATATGATACAATAAAGAATGAGAAGATGTTACTGATGTAATTATTTAAAAATTTTAAAAATAACTGAATATAACAATCAATGCATACAAAACTATTAGAACTATAGGAAATAAAAAAAAGTATCAAAAAAGATGTCAGCCTCCCCTAAGAACGCTAAGAGGGCAGGTGTTGAAAGGTACAGACTGATAGCGTGATGAATGGTCAGCATGAAAGTGAAGTATTTGTGGTGTAGATCATACAGGTAAGGTGTGTGGTCATAACCATGAGTTACTGACAATATCTTTGAGAAAGGACTTAAATACATGGTGGCTAGATATAGACTGAATTTGGGACAGAGTTCCATAGTTTGGCTATGCGGTTTAACTATATACTTTGCACCATACTTTTATTTTGGTTTACGGATTTCAAGTAGGTTTTTGTCTTGAGAGCATAGAGGGTGAATCAGGAGAAAGTGATGAAGTACTGGAAATATAGCAGGGCATGTAGGGGGGTTATATAGTATTTTATGGGTTAGAAGAAGATGTGTATGGACTAGTTGATGTGGGAGTTCGAACCAGAAGAGAGCACATAATACACAACAGTGATGAGCTTTATGTGGCAAGTTAGGTAAAATAGCTTATAGCATTGCTCCAGTTATGATTTAAAAAAATAGGTGGGCTATAGAGAAGTAGGGTAAAAGATTAGAGTCAGCTAGGGTGACTTTGATAAAAGGAGTAATTTTTTTTTTTTTTTTTTTTTTTACTATATACAGCAGACCTAGCTTTTGAATGATTTTTTAAAACAGTTTTGTATGTGAAGATCAAACTTTATGTTGCCGGCTGTGGTGACTCCAAGCAATTTGGCATGGGTAATTACTTCAATAGCTCTACTGTTTAGAAAGGTAGACTTTTAGAATTGGCATGGGACTTAGGAAAAATAGTGGTAGTTTAGTCTTTTGGGGATCAAGTAAAAGTTGTTTTTGATGTAGCCACAGTTTGAATGAGTTGAAGGCATTCTGTATCATGGATTGTAGTTGTAGTAGGTTGTCAAAGAGCAGATGAGAGTTGAGTCATCTGCATACTGAATAAGGCAAGCTTGCTGTGAGGAGGTATATAGGTTATTGATGGAAATGTTAAAGAGTAGTGGATGGATAATAGAGCTTTGAGGAACATCTGTTTTAACTAGGAGAAAAGGAGAGAAAACAGACATTGATAGTGTTTAGATAGGCAGTTAGAGAACCATAGAACATTTGGTTTGGAAAGGCGTAGAGAGGACACTTGAGTCCAAAGTTTCTCATGTGTCTGTGTTTCAAAGTCTTTTGAGACATCTACAAAAACAGAGGATCTAGAAAAACAGATAAATTGTACTTGGCCTCTAGCCTTATCAATGGTTCATAGTTCATAGTTCATAGTCACACTACCACTCTATTAAAATCTTAGCTTTCTCCATCCCCATAACAAGGGCCACTTTACCTGAAATTTCCAGCAAGTTAGTTTAATTCTCAGGTGTTGGAAAAGTTGAGGAGAGCTGTAGTGGTGCTACTCCCTGATTGGAACCATGTTGTGTTGGGATTAGGTTTTCAATTTGCAAGAAGTACTGAAGGAATTCCTTATGAATACACTTTTCCAGGCTCTTAGAAAGGGGGAAACAGGATGGCAGTTGGCCTAAAGTTAGAGATGTATTTGAGAAGGTGAATAGGTTGGACATTAAACAAATTTGAGGAAGGAAGAGGGTTTTAGCCTGAGTATAGGTA
Source organism: Protopterus annectens (assembly GCF_019279795.1). NCBI lineage: Eukaryota > Metazoa > Chordata > Ceratodontiformes > Protopteridae > Protopterus > Protopterus annectens. The sequence continues at coordinate 1,162,232,638 of NC_056728.1, read as the reverse complement.
GGGTGGCTGGTATTGTGTGAGGGTAAATAAAATATGAGAGAACCATGGTAGTTAGCAAGGTGACATAAAATGGATATTAGAGATATAAAGATGTACAAGTATAACATGGTAGATAGAGAGGAATGTGATGTATTTATGGGGAGATTATAGTTAAATGAAAAAGAAAATGTGTTAAAGGAGAAGGGAGGAAGTTACAAGGGGAAAAAAGCTGAGAATGAAACTAATTTGCTGGAAATTTCAGGTAAAGTGGCCCTTGTTATGGGGATAGAGAAAGCTAAGATTTTAATAGTGGTAGTGTGACAGTGGTGAGGTCTGCAGTGGGAGTGACAGATGCGTTTAAGGTGGAGGTGGGATTACATCAAGGATCAGCTCTGAGCCCTTTCTTATTTGCAATGGTGATGGACAGGTTGACAGACCAGATCAGACAGTTGGCTCCATGGACTATGATGTTTGCAGATGACATTGTGATCTGTAGTGAGAGTAGGGACCAGGTTGAGGAGACCCTGGAGAGGTGGATATATGCTCTAGAGAGGAGAGGAATGAAGGTCAGCAGGACTAAGACAGAATATGTGTGTGTGAATGAGAGGGAGGATAGAAGAATGGTAAGGATGCAGGGATTAGTGTTGGTGAAGGTGGACGAGTTTAAATACTTGGCATTAACAGTCCAGAGTAATAGTGAGTGTGGAAGAGAGGTGAAGAAGAGAGTACAGGCAGGATGGAGTAGGTGGAGAAGAGTGTCAGGAGTGATTTGTGATAGGCGAGTATCAGTAAGAGTGAAAGGGAAGGTCTACAAAAGGGTAATGAGACCAGCTATGTTATATGGGTTAGACACGGTGGCATTGACAAAAAGGCAGGAGTCATAGCTGGACGTGGCAGAGTTAAAGATGTTAAGATTTGCACTGGGTGTGACGAGGGTAGACAGGATTAGGAATAAGTATATTAGAGGGTCAGCTCAGTTTGGATGGTTTGGAGACAAAGCCAGAGGGGCAAGATTGTGTTGGTTTGAACATGTGCTGAGGAGGGATGCTGGGTATATTGGGAAAAAGATGCTAAGGTGACGCTGCCAGGTAACATGAAAAGAGGAAAGCCTAAGATAATGTTTATGGATGTGGTGAGAGAGGACATGCAGGTGGTTGGTGTGACAGAGCAAGATGCAGAGGACAGGAAGAAATGGAAACAGATGATCCGCTGTGGTGATCCCTAACGTGACCAGCTGAAAGAAGAAGATAGTCAGTTAGAGAAATGTAGTATAAACCATGGTATAGTAGGGTAAATTGTGAATTAGAGTAAGTATTAGGAAAAAAATAATTTTGTGGATGATGTGTATAATAAAATTTTGTAGGTAGTATGTTTTGACTCAATATTCTGAAAAAAGGTAATATTGAAGAAGAATTTCCTCAGGAGGAAGTGAAAAACACTGTAGATGGGAACAGGAAAATAAAAAGTATAGACTGCAAGTTATAATAATAGATAACAGTAAATTAAATGAGGATCAGTAGACAATGACTAGTGTGGAGGGAAGGTGACATAAGATTATAACGTGTTTGGGTGAATGCTATTGGATAATGAGTTAGTAGCAGGGATTGGTTAGTAGGAAAAGGAGGTGATAAGAATGAGGAAGGGCGGAGGATATGTGCAGTATGAATTTAGATAAGGAGGAGGTGGGTAGGAATTGGGGATTGGTGGGAGAACGTAATGAGCCTGAAAACAGTGAGGGTGAATGGAGTGACTTGTAGCCCTTTACAGATGGTATTAGCCCAAGAAAACCAATCAGTGACAATGGAGGTAAGGGAAGATTGTAAACAGCAGTGTGAGTGATTTTGCTAGCAGATGGTGAGTAACTCAAAACCACAACAGAGTAGAGAAAGTTTAAAAAACTCATGAGTCAGAAAGCTATATATTAAAGCCAGAACAAGCTGCTCATGGGTAAGAAAGACATGCATATCAAGATATGATGGATTTAAGAAGCCTGAAGTACATTAACATATGAAGTGCCAGTAGCCATTTGAAATGTAAGGACATGCTCTGAAACACAGTGACTAGATGACCAAAAGACTGGACTTTGCATATAATAGGTCTGAGATACAATTTTTCAGAATATTCCCTTTTCTGCAAGGTATGTTGATCTTGGAGTCGGAATACATATGTTTGGGAGTGTGTAGGACTTGCCCCCCCCCCCCACCAAAAAGAAAGAAGTTTAAAGGAGAAGAGTGATTTTCAAGATTTGCTGTTCTCTGGGTTTTCAATCTTTTTTTGGGGGGGGCCTTTCAGCACTCTGAGTTCTGTTCAATCTTCTTTGTATGGTTAGGGGTCACTACAGTGGCTCACCTGTCCTTTCATGATTGGCAGTGGAGTTTTATTTTATCAAGTTGCCAGCCCGGTGCCCAACCTTCCACAAAAGGCACACACACTCATGCCTAGGGCCAATTTAAAGTGCCCAACCCACCTACAGCATGTCTTTGGGATGTGGGAGGAAACCGGAGCACCCGGAAGAAATCCACTCGACCACAGGGAGGACATGCAGGTTCCACACAGAAGACACCCCAGCCAAGGATTGAACAGGAGATCCTCTTGCTGTGAGGCATCAACACTAACTGCTGCACCACCACAACTGTCTTGTGGGTTCTGTTCAATAAGAAGCCAAATTATCCTATTCCTTCAGCAGTAACACTGGCAGGAAAGCTAAATGATACAGGTGGTTCTAGCAGCTTACCAAGTGGTACCCAAAAGTGTCAGTCTATAAATTGTCCACACTGAAAAAATTTTTTTGCAGTTTGCAAGTCCTCTTAGTGGAAGGAAGATCATTTTAAGCAGAATGATGCAGAAAGACATGAAAACTGGCAACTTGCAATAATGATTGGAAGGAGCAATCTCACTAGGCTAGAGGCACCCAAAGATATCAGTATATATATTGCCCATATTGACGTTTTTTTTTTTTTTTTTTTTTTTTTTTTTTTGCAGGCTGCAATTCCTCTTAGTGGAAAATACAGTTTTATGCAGAATGATGCAGAAAGACAGAGAAAATTATAACATTTGATACTGAGTGGAAGGGGTAGTCTTGCAACTCTAGTAGCACCCAAAGGTGTCAGTTTATATATTGATGTCTTTGTAATTACTGATCATGTCTGGCTTGCATATATAGAGCTGTTTGCCCGTGCTTCCTTCTTGCAGTGTCTCTTCATATTATGCTTCCCTCTTCCTGCATCCATTCATATTCTGCTCATTTTCATAAAGTGTTTGGAGGGTCCTGTAAAGTGCTATCTAGTCATTCTCAGTGCTCAAGAAATTCATTCTAAATTTAAAAAACCTTCTTATTTAACTATCTAGTTGTAAGCAGGAGTGCTCCTCCTTTCTTTTCTTCACATCTAGTCCCTAATACTTCCTCAAACATGCTGCATCTTTTTTATGATGTTACTATTACCTCTATAATTTGCTCTTGAAGTTTATTCAAGGTCTTCTACTTCTTCTATTCATAGTGTAATGTATTATCAAAATATGCTTTAAAGTTCCACACTCAGTGTCATCAGTGTCATGATTTAATGATCTTTCACTTCAGAAAGAAATTCCCTTTTTGAACCATTTTTAGGCTATGATATTTTGAAGTTTTTGTATATTTTGTGACCATCTAGAATGGCGTTTAGGTTGAAATGTTTCTGGCACTATCTAGGACTGCTCCTAGTATGCCCTTTCGGAGATGTAACCTCTAAGCATGCACACAATACTCTAAGGGGAGCCTGGCCAGGGAATCCCAGAGAAACATCGACCCTTTCTTATTCTTTTTCAGAATGTCCATGCATTTGACGGGCCAAATCCTCTGCATTTTCACATTGTGCTCCCTCTTTCAGGATATCATACTTGTTAGTTTGAATGTCTATTTTCTCGTAACAGTTAGACAGCACCCACATTTGACATATACTATACTCTGTTTTCTAGCTTCCTGTATCTCATTTAATCTATTTATTTTACACTTTTCATTTCACTCCATATTTCATATATTGGAAAACTTATTTCTTTCCTTCTTTCTTTCTTTCTTTCTTTCTTATTTATAAACATTGACACCGACTTCAAGAACACACACTTTCTTTTCTAGCTTTCTGTACTATCATACAAACATCTGAAAGAATAGACTTATCAAAGAGCTGCCATTGCAATTGATGCAAATGAGCACCATTCTCTGCAACCTCTTCATGAGTTCAAATTTTAATTCAACTCTTGCACTTGTTTCTAAATCAAGACTATTCCAGTTCTTCTCTGATTTCTTCTGCAGCCCAGTAGTGAAGCTGTTGATAATGTATACAGACTATCTTGCATAACAGTAACAACCACAGAACATTAAATACAGATGCTCTATCTAAAATGTCATTCACTCCTGCATCTTCTCAGTTATGCTCTTCTAAAAGAAGTTTGACCGCTTGGATTTGTGATAGAAATTAATATGGAAGTGCCAAAAGTATGAATCAAACTGAAAAAAGAGGAACCACAACAATAAAAATCAATATAAATAAACAGAAGGAAAAAAAAAAAGAAAATGCATCATGTGAGACATACACCAGGAAATTTGTAATCAAACTTCCTTAAATTAAATTTTCAGTAAGACATAGCACTTGCACAGTAAGTATGAAGTATATTAACTAAAGCCACCCAAACTGTCTCCGGTCTAGCACTCATGTCTTTCATGGTTAAGGCAACATATAAATGTCATAATTTATCTTTGTTCTGCCTACCTCTGGGTTATTTGTATGCTAAATGTAAGTGCAAATTAATACCATGGGAACGTAAGGCTAGGGTTATTAACATCCACACAGATTAATAGCCAAGTAAGTACCCATGAACCTATGAAACGAAAGTGTAAGAACTGGTTCATTGAAGAATCCTTCACCATAGCTATTTCCAGGTTTCTAAGATTAGATAAGTGAGATTTCTAGACACCTATCATTCCATGTTCATAGTTACATTAACATTTGTGGAGCCATGTTACATACAAGCTGATGGTAAATATCAGTTTAAAGTTTATAGGATGAACAGTGCAACTGTCTGTGATACTTGCTCTTTCCTGAACAGCTAGCAAGATATTCCGTGTTGTTCATACACTTAACTATACAAATAGTCATAATTCTTAGAACTCTCAAAATACGTCAATAACAAACAACATGAAAAGAATGTTATTCTCAAGTAAAAGATCTTAATTGGATGACAAAACACTGATGACAATATAAGTCTAGCATGAACATTTACAGATCTTTGGTTAGTTGTTTACAAAACATTACAAAAATTAGCTTTTAATGTAATTATCATGACTTACAAAATCTAACTTAAGTTTGGGATCTATGAATGTTGACTTTAAAGGCAAGTTTGTTTTTACATGATTTTGCTATTTACAAGTTTATAGTTGTTTTCATAGTTCTAGAGCTAAGAATGTTATTCGTACTTTGAGATTATATCTTGATTTTTGTCAAAAGGCTCAGGATGCAACAAATGGAAGACAGATTACAATCTTCCAGATCTACTGTGGAAACAAATAATTAATACCAGTGCAGTTGCAAGGGTTCAACAAAAATCAAGCCACCAGACCTGAACACGAGCCTTTGTATTTTGCAAAACCACTTTCACACTTTAGTCTTCATAAGCCTTCATCATACCCATTTTATATGTAAAATAATAGACACAACCAATGCAAATATGATATTTGATACTGACACAATATGACTGATTGTGGGCCAGTTTCCTCTCAATATCTTGTGACTATGTCAACAGGCAAATCAGTCAGCTATACTGGTAACAAATAGTTGTCTGGCATATTTCAGGTCACTCAATCAGTGAGCAGATCTAAATGCAACTTGTGTCTCACAGCAATGCCTATTTGATATGGTAGTCTATATACTGGTGTAAGAAGCTTCAAATAAGCTTACAACACCCAGAGTTACAGCTCCAGCACCCTTTTGCAATGTTGGCTTCCTATGATGAGTGGATTCATTTGGAAGAGTGGATCCCTAACCATAGGGACATTGGTAAGCATATGCTATGTACACTATAGTGTGTAGTAATTGGCAATGGGGTTAGCAAAGCAGCCACTGGCTAAAGCAAAATTGCTTAAAGATTAGAGTTAAGAATGTCACATCTCAGAGAAACTCTTTCACTGGTATTTAATAGCACCACTGAAACTCTGTTATGTTGCTGTTCAGCCTGCCAAAGGTGTTAAAATCCTTTGCACCTCTTTTGTTGGTCAAAGTGTTGTACTCTTCTGTGATAGAGGAACTAATTACCCTAAATTAACTAATATAATTTCAATGTTTGAAGAGCCAAGGGCAATCATGAATCATGATTTCACCCTGACCCCAAACACGGTGTGCTGTATCCCATTTAAAATTGAATAACGTAGGTATGGTTTTCCAAGACATGCTGATATTATTAAACTGTAATCAGTGTACTGTATGCTGTGTGGGTGGAGCGAGTTTCATAACATCAGTAATTCGATTTGATGCTGATGATGTTATAAAAATGGTTATGGGATACTATACACTGCGGCAGCGGATCATTCCGGCCAGATTTTAAGATAAGCCTTCATTGTCTTTATGTATTCAAATCTCAGGACTTTACTGCCAGCAACTTTAGAGTAGCTGCTGCACTACTCCTAAAACCTCTCCGCTACTCCTAAAACCTCTCCGCTACTCCTAAAACCTCTCCACTACTCCTAAAACCTCTCGGCATTTGGCAGACCAGTATAATTTTCACCTTATTTTTGGGTCTGCTCCATTGCTCTACTTCATCCTTAGATAACTCTGATTTCTGCTCTTTAATTTGGCTCAAGTATAAAGCCAATGAAAGGGGAGCAATCAAGGTAAAAAAAATAGAGCCAATGAACTGGAAACATGGCTGTTACTTTAAAAACAGTTATCATATAATATAAAGTGACCACTTAAAAATAGAAAGAAATGGCTTTGGTAGTATGTGCTTTATTGTATTTAATAAAAGCAGTTAGCATGTAATAATGTGAACACTTCAAAAATAGGAAGAAATTACTTTGGTAGTATGTGCTTTACTGTATTTAATAAAAGCAGTTAGCATGTAATAATGTGAACACTACAAATATAGGAAAAAATGGCTTTGGGAGTATGTGCTTTATTGTGGTGTATATTAAATGCTCTAAGAGGCGTTCTATCGAATGCCTCTTCATTAACACATATTCAGCAACCTCACAAAACAGTGAATGTTCAAAACAGCAATTTCTTTCCCTGGGAAAGAAATCTCTTGCACTATAAACACATACACGCCACTTCAAACATAACAAACTGGGGGGGCTCCGCTCCCACGCCTCCCAACATGGGGGGGCTGTGCCCTCCATCCCCAAACTAAATATACCAACTCCGAAATCGCACTACAGTGGAGTAAAGGGCAATGCCATGGCTCAGGCAAAGCAATATTTTTCCTTGGGAAAAGAAATCGCTGATCTGAACCTTCGCTATTTTGGGATTTCGATCTATATGTGTTGGTGAAATGGCATTCGCTGTAATGCCATTTCACTGATCTAATATAGACACCTTTATTGTATTTAATAAAAGTGGTTAGCATGTAATAATCTGAACACTTAAAAAATTGAAAGAAATGGCTTTGGGAGTATGTGCTTTATTGTATTTAAGAGTATTACAAAGATTCTGCTCCCGAGGATGTCCTGAAGTGAACTTAAAAGCTCAGTTTGCTGGGAGAAGTTTGACTTTCAGTTATACTTGTTTGTGCTTGTTTGCATCTGGTATTATTAGAACTGTTCTGAGATCAGGAGAATGACTGCTGCACTGAGATAGATGGAGAGAGAGAGAGAGAGAGAGCAACAGAAAGAAAAGGTAAAGATAATTGCTGCAGCTACAAGACAATTTCTTTGCAATTAATATCACAGACTAGGAAATCTGAACTGTTCAGAAAGCCTTCAGCAACTGTCATTAAAAGGATTCCATACTGCAGCCATGCAGTGCTCCAGATTTTTGCAAAATGTCCCTTCTGATCTTGCTTCATATTTTTAGTTTTGTCTCATTCAGTTTTTGATTTTCTGGTAAATCAGTTAGGATTACAGTAAGTCAATAATGACAGACATTAGATTTTCATACTATTTATTGTTCAAAAAAATGCATGTTGATGCAAAGCCTGTTGCTCTGTTAACTTTTAAGCAAAACTAGAGTAATAATTAAACATTATCCATGATTTTTGGATCCTTGTTTACCTATTATTTTTTTGTTTTGTCCAGAATCCTTGACCAAGTTGAGAGTTAAGCCTGCATGTTATAGTATACTTATGGTTGTCTTATGCTGGTCTGTAAGGCAGTGTCTGTCATAGGTTCATAGTTGTTTACTAGGCTAATGATCATAAGGTCCTTTTTATGCCTAGCCATGCATCTCAAATCTCTGACAAGTTCCCAGTACTCTTAATAAGTATGAGCATGGGCTTGGGAGATAAAATATTTACAAGCAGGGGTTTGGGAGATGAACCATTTACATGGTGCCTGTATCCATTAGAGACATAGGTGTCAAGTCAGTGGACACTGTCTAATGTTGAGTCTGCTAAACAGTGTCTGATCTGGTTTTAATGTCTACACCTGGAGCATTGTAGTTGCACTCATAATGATATAGAGCATGAAATGTTATGGAAATTAAAAAGCTGAATTTCAATGCTTATTTCAGTGAATATACTACAGATCCCTTTAGTTTAGGTATTGCATTTGTTTAACAAACATGATGAAAACAGACTGTTCATGTTGTTGTTGTTGTTGTTGTCTTTCGGCTTTTCCCGGTTAGGGGTCACCACAGTGGAACTCCGGTCCACTAATGATTTGCAGTAGAGTTTCACGAACGCCAAGGTGCCAGCTCGATGTTCAACCTTCAATGAAGGCATGCCCATTTACGCATGTCTTTCGAACACCCACCCAACCACGGGGAGGACATGCAGACTCCACACAGAAGGCACTCCCCGCACTCCAGCCAAGAATCAAACGAGAGAACCTCTTGCTGTGAGGCAACAATGCTACCGCTGCACCACCGACTGTTCATACAAATGCTAAATTGAAGCAAAACTGCAAAAATGTACTGGAGGTGAATGTCATTATTGTTGAGTGATCATATACTTCCACAGATCCTCTTTTTAATTAGTATTCAAAAGACCCATATTCCAGAATTTGACCAGATTTTTTTCTACTAGGGAAACATTAAAAATGTGGCCCTGATCATGTTGTTATTTACTTGTCCATCTGTTTGATTTATTTATACAATTGTTAATCCAGGTGGCATATCTCTCAACTGTCCAGATTTTTGCAGAATGTCCAGATTTTTGCCATATTCTTGGTCTGTTCCTCATAAAATTTTTGGCAAATCACTAGTATGATCTGAGGATTGAAGTCAGCAAATAATGAAGCACATTTGAGTTTCAGACTTCAAATCATTCTAAAATTTCGTTACTCTAGCAACTTTCTAAGTTTATAAAAGCAATATTTAAAATCCGTCCCTATTTTTCAGCCTTTGTTGCCCCATTTTGTCAAGTTCTGTCCAGATTTCTTTAACTAAGAGGTTGAGAGGTATGCCGGTGGGTGGGCTAGTCAAATTACTCTTTTTAGCCATGACAAAGGGCATAGGCATGATAAAGAGACAGTGTGAAATATTTTAACAAATATATAGTATATATAAACATAAGCAATGTTTGGGTATGTCTAAAATTAAAGAAAAGTATTGAAACCATTTATAGCATTACAGTATTCTGAATAATATGCGAGCTGCAGTTCCTGTGGTACAGGGTTCAATTTTCTCAGCCTTAAATTGCTTACTGTGTGACCTTGAGCAAGTCACTTAACTGGACATTGCTCCTGGGTCATCCCTGAAAAGGGATGGTACTTGGTTAACAAATTAGTTTACATTTAGTTTTGTTAAGGTCTGTCTCTGGGGGGAGCCACAGTAAATCATTCATTAACTTTCTTCAGGAAATGCTTTCATATATGAAAGTTTCTGTTAAAGCAGCTAATGTGTAGCTTGCCCTTCCCGAGTTCCCAATTCCAAAATGATATGTCTCTGTGGCTGTAACTCTTACTGTAAGAGTTAGGGTATGAAATTGTACTCAGTGTGTGCATTTATTGTTGTTACTTTTTTACGTGTTTTTGTTTCTTTTTTCTCCAAGCAGTGTAACAGTGGAATTAATACATATAAGTGAACTGTGTTTGGGACTTGATAGCTATGAAAACACTTGTGACTGCTGATTGCAAGGGAGGTCATGGTCCCTTGGCTGTTTTGCATTGTATGGCAATGTGTAGGTCCAATTTCATAGTGTAATAAGGAGACATTTTATTTTTTCTTATTTCACTATGCAGATGTGTATCTGTTAGCACCACAATAGTCTTCATTTTCTAGGTTTTACCCCAGGAAGGTAAATGTATGCATTGTGTCCCCCACACCCTTGGTGCACATTATACATATACAAATGTTAAGTGCTATAATTTTGGACACCTGCTATGATTTTTAATGTCTCACCTATGATTTAGAAAACTGAGAAGTTGAGAGGTATTTGCCTCACCTTTCTGTCTTGCAAACTGAAAGTAAATTTCTCACTGCTCTCCACTGTCCTCGATCTTACCTCATAGATGTGCTATGCCTTTCATGCAGGTGTTTTATTTTTTTCTGGTAAAACACTGAGGATTGCAGTCAGTTAATAATGCTAGAAATTAGAGTTCCCTACTTCTTTTTCTTCAGAAACTGTATATTCTCACAAATCGTGTCATTCTGTTAAAATTTAAATTGAATTTGTGTAATATTTACAAACTATCCCTGATTTTGGGTTATTGTCCCACATTTTTGTGTTTTTCTCCCTCATTATTTAGCAAAGATGTTGAAAGGCATGCTCCTTTAACCATATGACTGTGACTTTTTTCTTTCATTTTCATCCCAATCTAATACCAGAGGGATGCAGAAAACGTAACATTATTTTTATTTTATTTTATTTCTTTTGATGGGTAGGGATAAACAGCATTCCCAAATTTGATTTATTTGGTTTCAAATCACTTGTTTTCTCTGCTTATTGATAACTACAGCTCCCTGGGCAATGAACATTAATCATTGTATAAACAAACCAGCAAAATGTACAAACTGTTTAATTATAAAACAAATAATTGCGGTAATGGTTGTAAAACGACTTCTTTATTTACTGTTAAGCGCTTTTCATTTTTCTCAAATAGCAAACTTCATCAGACATAAAACACCAGCTAAAGCCTTTCTTTTATATATTCAAAGTTGCCGCTATTTCCTTTTGAACAGCAGGAAATGACATATTAAGTACTTTTATTAAAACACATACCTTATATTAGAAACTTGGTTACTAAAAATATATAACCATAATTACAATATCTAATCACCTAAGCCTACATGGTTTATACTACAATTAATTACACATATTATAAACGTTACATTATTTTTAAATCATTCTTTATAAAATCATATATATATATATATATATATATATATATATATATATATATATATATATATACACACAAACATTCATGAATGAAATAAACAATTTACTACACCTATCACACTAGCAATGAATCCTTATTTTTATGAGATTCAATGACTAATAAAATTATTAAAATTACAACTACTATGTACTTATGAAATAAATAAATATGAATATAAATATAAATATGCATACCAATCATTCCTTATGATGCTTACATTGATAATTCATGTGGTATCCTATTTTTTATTTATTTCTTACTTTCTTACTTTTTTACTTTTATACCGACTATCTAGTCAATGCCTTTAGCCTAAGTATACTATTAATAGTACAATAATCATTTAATCCTGGCCATACACATGAGTGTAGGTGCAGCTGCCAAACCAATTCAGCATTTTTCAGTTGAATAGTCCAAGGTCCGTCCATGTCCTGTTCTTTAATCTGTTGCATAACACAAAACCTGAACAGATGATCTTTATATTCATATATATGCTTTGTTAATGCATTTGTTAGAATCCCTTTTCTAATTGTGTAAATGTGCTTGTATATTCTCTCTTTCAAACTCCTGGTTGTTTTTCCTATATAATATGCCGGGCATAGTTGACAAATGGCAACATAAACTATGCTTCTAGTGTTACAATTACATTTTCTACAAATTCTATATTTTTTATTTTTAATCTCAACAAATTGATCTTGAGATATAAAACTACAATAGTTGCACATCCCACACCTGCTCATACCCATGCGTACATTAGTGTTAGATTTTCTACAATATTCCATCAGATTCTTATGAATTTTAGCTCTTCTTGCACCATTTTTAATTCTTCCCCTACCTTTGCCCTGATTTTTATATCATCATTAATGACTGCCCAATTCTTTATCAAAATAGCTTTTACTTCATAAAAATGTGTACTAAATGTTGTTATAAATGTAACTGAGCAGTCATATTGTACTTGATTGGTCCTTATCTGATGGTGCTCCCCATGATAACTGAGAATGGGTTTAAAATGCCCATTCTCCCTTTTTATTCGAACTTCTTTATATATATCTTCTAGCATACTTTTTGGATACCCTCTCTCAATGAACATCTTTTTAAGTAACTCACATTCTTTACTAAAATCAGCTTCAAGGATTATCATTCTTGCGGCCCAGACAAATTGCCCTTTTACCACTGCCTTTTTGTCTCCTGTAGGATGTGAAATAGTAAAATGCAAAAAAAGAATTCAAATAAGTCGATTTTCTATGAACTTTTGCTTTAAATGATTTATTCACCATATCCTTAATAAGTTCACATCCAAAAAGTTAATTTCCTGCTTACCAACATCACGAGTAAATTTTAAATAGCCTGTGGTACTATTAATATAGGACAACAAATTAACAAGCATCTCTTCTCCCCCTTTTCATAATATAAAAATATCATCCAGGTATCACAAGTATAAAGTAATATGCCCACTATAGTTACTATTGAGCACAAACTTTTTCTCCCATACTATCATTACTAAATTTGCAAAGATAGTTCCACATGGGGAACCCATGGCAACCCCCACTTTTTGGAGGTAATAATCATCACCAAATTTAATATAATTGTTTTTCAACACAATATCAAATACATTTATATACAGATTAACCTCATTATGTGGTACACCTTGATCATATAGGTATTCTTTTATAGCCTGAATCCCTCCCTGATGAGGGATGATGGAAAAAAAGATCTTTTATGTCCACTGTTAAGAAAAGTGCTTCATCCAAATATACAGTATTTCTTATTAACTCCAAAAAATGCCATGAGTCCCGACAAATTTAAGCTTGTTTTTCCAAAAATGTCTTTAATTTATAATCCAAATATTTGGTGCAAGCATAAGTAACTGAGTTACGTCCATCAACAATAGGATGAAGGGGAGGATTGTATATATCTTTATGTATTTTAAGTGCTCCAAAAATAGTTGGAATGGTGGGAGAAATCATATTCAGATAGTTAAATGTTTGAATATCTATCCTACTTTCGAAGAACATATCGTTAAGCATAATATTAATTCTTCTATATGCTATATTTAACTCATTTTTACTTACTTTTTCATAGGTATCCATATTAGGAATGGCATTAACTCTCTCATTATAATCAAACACATCCATCACTACTAAACCCCCCTCCCTTATCTGGTTTCATTATTCTGATATTTGGTTGCTTTAGAAATGACAGTATCTGCTCTTCCTCTTTAGTTAAATTATTTTTATTTTTATACTGCCTGTTCCTTTTTGTCATAACATCCCTAATATCCAATGCACATATTTGTTTGTATAATGCCAAAACCGGATGTGGGGGGGGGGTAAATGGACTACTAATTCTTAGTGCATCTTGATGGAGATCATTCCCTTCATTATCAAACAAAATTCTAAAATTTAACTTTCGTAAGAACATTTTAAAATCAATTAAAACTTCAGCCATCTTAGTTTTTTTGCATTGGAACAAAGCTTAAACCTTTCCTTAAAAAATAACCATGATCTCATCAATGCTAGTATCAGAAAAATGATACACTTTAAAATCTTTAACAGTATTAAATATTATGTTTGTTTTTTCATTAATAGTATTATTATCTTGTACCCGTACATATGAAACATCAGCCAAACTATTAACAGCATTATTGCAACAAATAGTATATATGACATTATCCGCATTGTCAATAACTGAAAATTCATCATTATTCGTACTAATGCTATGACAAACATCAGTCATGTGTTTATCATCCAAACAATTATCCACAATAGTGACATTACTTTCATTATGTTCAAAATTCATGGTAAACCAATGTAGCCCCTGAATGTGGCTCGTGCCTGGTACCCACCCCTGCCTCTGTGATTCCTCCTGGACAGGGTGTAAAAATGTTGATTGTTAGACCAATTAGAGTTCTTATTATTATTTCTATTACGAATCCTTTCTGATCTTCTTAAGGGAGGATAATTTTCGTCATTAACAATCAAATTCTCATCTTGCAATTCAATTTGTGATTGAATATTACTTTGAACTGGTTGCCCTGTTTCCTATTCCTTGGCATTAATTCTAGTCATATTGTCTGTAGCAACACCAACCTTTGGTGGTTTTGGATAAGGTTCTTCATTATTACACTGCTTTTTATCACAATCTAACTTCTTCAGTTTCCTTTGCTTTAATTCAATTGACATTTTTTCTATACTTGTATAAATATGCTGATGCTCATATTTATATCTCACATACTCATTATTTGCTTGCAATTCAGATTCAAGCTTATTACATTCATTCAGCAGTGCATCAATGCCCCTCTGATTGTATTTTATAAGCAGTTCTAAAAATTTAAACCCATGTTGGTCAAACACTATTATAAGTTCATTATGCAAGGCAGAATTGTTTATCAGTCCAGCAGGATAGTGCCATACCTGTAAACCTTTCCGCACTACCTTACTTCTTATACAGTCCATAAGATAAACATTCTCCAGCTGTAATTTCTTAAGTTTAGAAAGTTTGTTATCAAAGTGGTTGAGCAATGCTCTAATAATATCTCCACCCTGCATTATATTGTGCACACTTTGCACTGTCTGTTCTTCATTAATCAGCCATTCATTTAAAGGTGGTGGTTTCCAAACATTACCAGCACTATAATTATGTATGGAGTTATTTCTTGCACCAGTCACAGTTTCATTATGCATATTAAAAACAATATTATGCGTTTGTCCATCATTATTAGGGATTTGTGAAACCAGACCTGCTACGTCGGTGAAACTAAGAACAAAACCATTAATTAGTTGTTGTCTCTCCTCACCAGCTATTACTTTTGAAGAAATTGCAGTTTGCTGCCCAGGCAGAATAATTTGTGAATCCGGTGAGCCCAGTATTCACTGCTGGCTCCTATGCTGTCCCATAGCTTCACAGACCAAATTGTCCAATTGCTGCTGCCCTTGCAACAAGGCAGCTACTGCCCTTTGCTGCTGTACTTGTCCAGCCTGTCCATCCGAAACCTGTGGCTGTGTGAGTAATACTTGTTGTCTTTGAGAAGCTGCAGTGCTCCATTGATTCAGTGCTGAACTCTGCCCACTTCTTTATCATCCACAATAGAAGCAAGACCTTCTACTCTTTGGGTAAGCCCTTGAATTAAGGCTACCAGATCATGGACTGAATGCCCTTGCTCTTGTTAGGTAAATAATATTTGAGAACAGCCATCTACCTCCATAAACGCCGCTATACACCAAAAACAGTATAAACGAACCAGCAAAATGTACAAACTGTTTAATTATAAAACAAATAATAGCAGTAATGGTTGTAAAACGACTTCTTTATTTACTGTTAAGCGCTTTTCATTTGTCTCAAATAGCAAACTTCATCAGACATAAAACACCAGCTAAAGCCTTTCATTTAAATAGTCAAAGTTGCCATCATTTCCTTTTGAACAGCAGGAAATGACATATTAAGTCCTTTGCTTAAAAACGCATACCTCATATTAGAAACTTAGTTACTAAAAAATGTATAACCATAATTACAGTATCTAATCACCTAAGCCTACATGGTTCATCCTATAATTAATTACACATATTTTAAACATTACATTATTTTTAAATCATTCTTTATAAAATCATATATATATATATATATATATATACATATATATATATATATATATATATATATATATATATATATATATATACACAAACATTCATGAATTAAATAAACAATTTACTACACCTATCACACTAGCAATGAATCTTTATTTTTATGAGACTCAGTGATTAATAAAATTATTAAAGTTACATCTACTATGTATCTATGAAATAAATAAATATGAATATAAATATAAATATGCATACCAATAATTCCTTATTATGCTTACACTGATTTCATGTGATATCCTGTTTTTATTTTTTTATTATTATTTATTTCTTACTTTCTTACTTTTTTAGTTTTATACCTACTATCTAGTCAATGCCTTTAGCCTAAGTATACTATTAATAGTGGGTCTATATTAGAAGATCAAATGTTTAGGTGATTGAACACCTAAACATCGATCTTCTAATATCGAAAGCAAAAACGGCAAATGGCCAATTTAACACAGGGGAAAGATTTCCCTTGGCCGTTCGCCGGAGTTTGCTATTTCCCTACTGTTGAGCTATCTCAGAGTTGGTATATTTAGTTGGGGGGTTGTGGGGGGCGAATCCCCCCACTTAATTTAGATGGAAAGTAAGGTTTTTTGTGTTGTGGCCGAGGGATGGGTTTCCCTGGGACATTCGACATTGTGCAGGTCGATATTAGAAGATCGATGTTTAGGTGTTCGATCACCTAATCATTCAGTTTTCTAATATAGACCCTTAACAGCACAATAACCATTTAATCCTGGCCATACACGAGTGTAGGTGCAGCTGCCAAACCAATTCAGCCTTTTCCAGTTGAATAGTCCAAGGTCCACCCCTGTCCTGTTCTTTAATCTGTTGCATAACACAAAACTTGAACAGATGATCTTTATATTCATATATATATATATATATATATATATATATATATATATATATATATATATGCGCTTTGCTAATGCATTTGTTAGAATCCCTTTTCTAATTGCATAAATGTGCTCGTATATTCTCTCTTTCAAAGTCTTGGTCATTTTTCCTATATAATATGACGGGCATAGTTGACAAAAGGCAACATAAACTACGCTCCTAGTGTTACAATTAAATTTTCCATAAATTCTATATTTTTTATTTTTAATCTCAACAAATTGACCTTGAAATATTATTTGCTATTATTTGTTTTATAATTAAACATGAATCCTTGGCTAGAAATGTTTCCATCCTTGAAAGAATAAAAATAAGACAGAATTTCTTGCCTTTGAAATGATGTGCTCAGGCTATGATTAGATCAAAGGATATAAAAATGCACTAAAATGCATCTCAGAGTGTCAAGGATCACTTGCCCTTTGGGAACCTAGTGGCCCCCTGACCCCCAGCTTAATTTAATTATTTGCTTCATAGTTGTCATACTGGAATTTTAGCAAGTTAGGGTGTGTTGAAAGGGGGTCTATAATATATTTTGTCGAAACGGCATTACAGTGAATGCCGTTTCGATGACACATATAGAGGAAAATCCCAAAACAGCGAAAGCTCAGGTCAGAGATTTCTTTCCTAGGGAAAGAAATTGCTTGGCCTGAGCCATGCCATTGCCCTTTACCCCACTGTAGTCTGATCTCGGAGTTGGTATATTTAGTTCTGGGGGTTGTGGGGGGATGCCCCCCACTTTGAAATGTTTTAACTGGTTTGTTTTGTGTTATTGGTCTACCTAGGAAAAAAATCAGTGACCTGGGGTTTCGTTATTTTCAGATTTTGCTTTTTATGTGTCGTCAAAATGGCATTTGCTGTAATGCCATTTCAACAATATAATATAGATCCATTGAAAGAATGTAGTAAAAACCTGAAGAATATGACAAACTCTGAAAGAAATAAAAAAGACAAATGATTTGGATGATATGGGAGGCCAGGATGAGGGCAAAACAGTGGAGCACCAGAGGGCAGTGGGTAGGGCACTACTTCTCCCTTTGTTATCCCCGACTACAGGTGTAGACCACCACCACTGAGCTGTGGGAGGGTAGCACAGCAGATCTTTATAGTACAAATTGAAAAAAAAACTGGCTATATCCCTATCTAACCATATCCAGTTCACTCCATCACAGAAAGGAAGAACCATGAATATCTTTTAACTGTACAGGGGCGTGTATTCATGCATTTCTTTAATTCCTCTTACTTTCCTCCCTTCTGATGAAGTTTCATGCAGAAAGCCCCTAACACATTCTAATCAACCTGCAAGTCTTGCAAATCATAGTCTCTCCACAGACTATCACAGCCCAGACACTGACGTCGTCACTGCAGTGACAGGATACTCACCTCTGTGTCAAAACATGGCTGCAGACATATCTGTCCCACTATTAGATATTAGAACTCTATGTACATAACATTTTAAAAATTATTATGAATCTCTGCAGTTAAAACACACTGGAAAAGCTAACTGGGCATGCTCCTCCATCTGGGCTGAGAGATAAATTATCCAGAACAGTATGCAGCTCTCTCCAAGTTTTTCTAATGAACACAGATCTCCACCTTGGTTTAATGGGTAATATTTGTCTAGCAGTTAGTGCCCTGGATTAAGGCTATGAGCTGTTTGCTGGCTTCTTGTATTCCAAAACTTAATTCCCTCAACCTCCATTTCTATGTTCTGTGACTCTGGGCAGGTCATGTGATATAGTTGGGAAAGCTCCTCAAAAGTCTCCTGGACTGCATGCCTAGTAATGGCCTATGAACCTAATAGCCCTTAGTAGTCTGTGATTCCACAAATTAGCCTAGTCTTTCTCAAGTATATGTATGACAAAGATCTTAGCTATTTCACTACTACTATATTAAACTCAGTCATGACAGTTTATTGTGATCTTGGGAAAGGCAATATTCTGGCACAACACAGGCTGGCACATTGGTTTCTGATGTGAGTAATATGGCTCCGGCCTTTAGTGAAGAACCCATCTCTAGTTTAAGAGCATGTTGTCACATCTGCCCTAGCTCAGCAGACCTGATGTTAGTGACTGGAAAGATGGCTTTCTTTATGGATATGTGAACAGTTCCACTCCACCCTGTGAATTTCAGAACTTCATACTTTTGTGTGTAGAATGCCTTATCTTGTCTTCTACATGGACATGATGTCAATCAGAATAAACCCCAAATTCCTATGGTGGTATTTGATTTATTGATCAACTAGTCCATTTATTTATGGATCTTTCACTGGATGCTGTAAATAACAAGTCACCCATTGTTATTCTGATTCTACAGTGTTTATTTATATAAGAAAATGGATCATATGATTTTTGTCTTTTGCTCCTGGAATGGATGGGTATTCACCTTCAAAGAGAATTTAACCCATTTTCCAGCTGCATTCTTTTTATCAGTAACAGTCTACCATGTCATTAGTCAATATGGTGAATGAGACATTCGACCAAGGGGGTGGGGAGGGGTGATACTTCTTATTGCTTCAGGATACTGTTCATAGTAGACATTAGGCTCATAGTCACTTTGTGAATTGTGTTTCACTACATTCAATGCCTTCATTTTAAAATAAGATAATTTGTTCATGAGCTGTATAGTAGGATATTTTTAATTGAAATCCTTTTTTATTCTTTGATACGCCAACTTCTTTCCTGTAGATCTAGAAGACGGTCCCTGGGATTCTAATCAATACGGAGTGCCCTGTCTAAGTAATATGTAACAGATATATAAATTCTCACCATATAAGATCATTTTCAAGAAAGACACTTATGAAGTCAATCGTCATTTGTGGGATATTGCACCTCCTATATCATGGTAACTGGACCTTCTGTAAATAAAAGACACATTTGTAATTTGATAACATCATTAGTTGACGTACTTTCTTGTAGTTTTAACCCCCCCCCCACAGGAGTTCGTGTAAATAGCTGGGAATTCTATGAGGAGCGTGCATCCTTATTTCAAGCACAGTGCCATTGGTGTATCCCTGAGGCTTGCTGAAGCATGAGCAAACAGACTCAAGGTTTACAGAAAAAAAAACATAAAAAAAAAAAAAAAAAAAAAAAAGTGAAGGGGGACATACCAGTTGTAGCATGCACTAAAGGTGGCTTGCCTCTCAAAGATCTGCTCGGTGGCTATGTACTAAAATATCTACTGTGCCAAAGAACTTGCAGAAATTATTGGAAAATGTCTAAAGAAATATATCTAAACAGTATTCTCTTAGGTGACTACCCCTCCAAAACTGGAAGATGTATACATCCACAAACTTGTATGCTCAGAAATTTCTGGACTTCCTCAATACAAACTCCCTGGAGCAATTAATACACCCTCCAACTAGCAGCAATAACATTCTGGACTTGCTTCTAACCAATATGGGCCAGCTTTGCTCCCCACTAATTATTACTTCCTCTCTGGACAAATCAACCACAAGTCAATTACATTTGCCATAAGACTGATGCCTGAAACATCTTCAAATACCTCAGAGATCATGCAAAGTCTGATCTATTAAACCTGAGTGATAGTCTGGCTAAATTCAAAAGGCCCTTCAGTTTTGATGACTCCACTATTTGTGTGGAGTCCCTCACTGCCAAATGTTATGCATATGTAAATAGCTGGAATGACACATCTGTCCCCCACAGAAATTAATGATGCCAACTTCAAAAATAAAACCAAAAACCAATAGAGAGCTCACAGCACAACTATAAAAATATAAAACGTTTAATGAGGTAGCGCTTTCACGTCACACAGGACACTTCATCAGACCATAAACACTTTACTGCAAAATCAAGCAATATATACATAAAAACAAAACAGCTGCTTGACTCATTTAAACAAATCATGTGACTTACAATAAGGTTTTAAAGGTACAGTCTCAATGAGACAATAACCCTTGTCAACTTGCAATAAAACAATCCATTTTAACTCAAACTCTTCGGTCTTATTTTTCAAATTACTCAATCTTAAACTTTGTGACATTAATTGTAGCACTAAAAAAGTAAAAGAATGTGTGGGACTACATAAAAGAACATGCTTTGCTAAGGCATTCTTAGTATCCAATTTAGGTATCTCATCTAAATCCGCTCCCTTAAGAAGTGGTTCATCTTGTCCCATGTAAAACAAGGGCAGGTGTTATATTCTGACAAATATACTAGATCCCTACTTGTACAGTCCTCATAAAATGAGAAAGTAAAAACTTTTTCAGTAGAAGCATGAGAAAACTTCAAAAATAAACCTCTGTGGTAGAACCCAAATATAAAAAGATTATTTAATAGAATTAAAAAAAAATAAATCTAACTCTCAAGATGTCAAAGATGATCTTGCAAGGAACTCCAGACCTTGAACAAATCAACCAAAGCTAGATACGAGGTAAAAATAGTCACCCAAGTGAAAGACGACCACAAAACCATCATAAATTGTGTTAAAAATTCAGACACTATGCCCATCATTGTGCAGAGCTAATAGTAACTGATATCACAGACTTGAACACAGAAGACATAGCTAGTTTACTAGAGGGCAAATTTAACTAAAACTTCACCCCCTCCTTTTTACCTTTCCAATATTCTCATATCACATTATCAAAGCCTACACCTTCCTCACCCCAAATCTCACCAAAACAAGTTCTTAAGGTGCTATCCAAGACCAAGAACACTGTATGTATGGGGCCAGATAACATACCAGGCTGCCTGCTTGTCAGCCTGAAATATGACACATCTGATCCCCTACAAAAGCTATTAAATATTTGCCAAAAAACAGGCTTCATGTTGGAAGAATGGAGAGCAGCAATAATCATCCCTTTGTAAAGAGATAAGGCGTCAGTGGACCCAGGTATTTATAGACCCCTAAGATGGACCAGCCTCTTCTGTAAGGCTATGGAAAGGATCATTATGGAATTAATTAATAAGGATATTGGTAACCTACTAGCAATTGACTGAACATAGTTTGGATTCATCAAGTGCGGGTCTTGCTTCCTTAACCCGGGCAACATCTTCAAAAAATTACTGAAGCAATGGGCAAGGGCCAAACAGTGCACATGTCTTATCTAGACCTTGCCAAGGCGTGTTCAACACTACCTGCACTGAGGTATCATAGATTAACTCTCTCAGTTAAATCTCGTTCTCTATGTAACCATTGGATAATGAATTGGTTCACACATAGAGAACAGAAAGTTAGGGTAGGTGGCTGTACTTCCTCCAAAAGACTTGATCCTAGTAGTTTATCTCAGGGTTCAGTCCTTGGTTGACTCCTTTCTAGCATTTACTTCCTGGAAGTTAAAGTTAATGTTAAGGGTTTTGTCACTCATTCATCTTTATTACAAATAATGAGAAGGCCTGGGAATTCATTCAGATGCTTTAATATACAGAAACACATCAGGATGGATAGCAGCATATGTAAATACAAACTAACTGACAGAGATTACATACATACATGTTCACATCTTATAGGTTCATAGGTTCATATGTAGGTACTAGGCTATCTGCCTGAAGGCATTTATAAGCCTAGCCAGAGTGTGTCAGCTTTCGTTGCCCCATTGATTAATTAACTGAGCCTCTGTCAAGCAGAGCCAATGAAGTGATCCCGGGGGTGTATTTTCTGTTACCCATCCACTCGTCAAGGTTTCTCTTGAAGAGTGTTAGTAAGGGGCTCTGCCTAATATAGTTAGGAATTTTGTTCCAAAGCATGGGGAGTCTCTGTGACAGGAATCTATTCCTCCAGCATGTCCTATTTATTGTTGTGATGAGGTTGAACACTAAATCAAGTGGCCCGCAATGACATGAATTTCTTTAGGTGGAGCATGTCCAGCAGTTCTGAGTTGGACATGGCTTTGTAAGTCAGGCAGAGATCACCACTGAGTAAGCGATATGCCACTGAGTACAGCTGGAGTTTTTCTAGTCGGGCTGCATAGGACATATGTTTGAGGCCAGTAATCCTCTTGGTGAGGTACTTTTGTGGTCTTTCCAGCTGTTGGAATTGTCTTGTGAGGTACATCCCAAATGGGGCATTGTACTCTATGATGGGTCTGATAAGTAACGAGTAGAGGGGCACTTTAACCTCTTTATTTCTAGATTCAAACCCTTTAGTAATTAGATGGGCTACATAGAAGGATTTCCTAAATACTTTGGCAATATGATTGTCAAAGGAGAGATTACTATCTACCTGGGTCCCCAGATCCCTTATTACCTCTTCTGTATTAAGGGGGCTGCCACCTATGTGATAATTCATGGGTGTTTTGTTTTCCCAAATGGGATGTGTCAAAGGAAAAAACTTCAAAGACCAATTCATGTAAGGTTCAGGTATGGCACCCTTTATTATTTGCAGCAAGGAGACAAAACATGCAGATACAGGATTTTGCCTAAATTACTAGTAGGCAGTATGCTTCTTTTATACAGTTCTATGAAATGTCTATGGTTGACGTAGTTAGACACAGCTTTCTGTATTATTCTATAGAAAATGTTACTTAGATTTCCTGCTGACATATCCAGATTTAAAACTCACTATGTGTTACATAGAAAATGTTACTTGGATTTCCTGCTGACATGACTGGATTTATGAAAAACATTTGAGAAAAACAACTTGGCCTTGGGGCTTTATTTTTAGCCCACTACAAACTTTCTATTCTTCAGTTGTGCAGTTCTAATATATATGTGTTACATTTCAAGTTACATTTCTAGCTTAGGTACAAGTAATGCTGACTATGGTTTATATTTTCAAGCAGCCTTTGTTTTCATTATCAATAGCTTCAGCAGTTATGTACTTTTCTCATAGCATAAGCAGAAAATCAATAACTCTTTGTTTAAATCTCATGACATTAGTAGAAATGAAACATCTATTATTATTTTCATGACATTAGCAGAAATCAAATGCTTTCCTGTTAATTTCCAAAGCATAAGCAGATCATAACTGCGCATATGACATAACAGGATTGGAATGTAGCTTCTGCAGATTTATGCAGTGTGAACAGAATAAATGTCTTAACCCTTTTTAAACCTCAAATGCACTAAGCATGCATATTATTAATACATATTTTTGTAACATTTCCCCCCTTTTAATACTTTTATTCCACTTTCAAAATAAGCATAAACAATTTTTTTCTTCCCCTAACCTCTTCCTACTCAGGATTTGCAGTTAAGAGAGTCATTCAGTTTGAACTTATGAAAGCATTTTCAAATTTTCAACAATTGTTCAAGTTCAGCACCTTGGTATAAGGTTTCTGAAACTGACATGTCTATAAAGTCTTTAATCAATCTTTTCATGTAGGGGATGCAGCAGCAAACACATACCACCAGTAGGATCATTCCTACACAGACGGCAATCAGGATGTTCATCAGGATACTGCCCCACCCCCCAAACAATCTCTGGAAAAAGTCCATCAATGGATTTGGTCCTGGTTTGGTCATAGCTGACACTTGCTGAATTACCTCAAGGTGATTGTCTATCTCGTGTTTGTGGTCAGGAATATACGAACAGCACTCAGGTACCTCCTCTCGCTGCTAGGGTGAAGTCGAGAGCCATGCGGTTTTGAAGCACTACAGTTCTCATGGCAGTCAGTTCATCAGTCACCAATTCTAGAGCAGAAAAGGTTGCATTGCTCATTATTTTGAGAAGTTTAGACAGTTTCCTCAGTTCCCAGATCGATTTCGTTGCTCCATATGCTGGCAATACACCTGTCCACGAGATGATGGTATCACCCAAGTCCATATGCGACAGTCCATTTTTCCCTATGCCCACAGCGTGATGGTTTTTCCAGCCCGCATTGATCTGCCCCACTAGATTGACAGGCTTCTTGAGTTCTCGTCGAACATTTCAAATTTCCCCTGAGGCAAAACTGCTGTGTGTCATATGGCCGGAATCAGGTACCCCAAATAACAACTGCTGAACCATTTCTCAGGTAACCACTTGTATGCTTTCCTACCACATACAAAATAACAGTCCTCTACTTTGGTAGTAACTTTACTATGTCCTGGTTCTGGATGAAACATTTTTGTCAACTATAATCAGTTGTTTATAGAGGTCAGCATTATGTCTTACTTCATCAGTTGTCCTATGCATTAGTTCAAAAAATGAATCATAGGTTGTGTTGCAATAGGAACCTGTGTTATCAGTTTTATTGTAGCATCTATAGGGAACAATCACATTGCAATTGCTCCAACCCACCTGAACTGTATCATTTTTGTAAAAACACACAGTCCCCTTCTGTCGAACAGACAAGTGCAATGCTACTTTATCTTTTGATGTAACATCTGATGTGTCATAGACTAAATTTTCCCAGGTCTTGTTGGCTCCTAGGGGGACTGAAGTTAACAATAACCCCCCGTATGCTGTTGGCAAAGCTGTGCAAATCCAGCAATTCGAAACATTGAAGGTCTCAGCATACACATATTTGATTGCCTGGTAAGTGTTGAAGTTTGGGTGCCACTCTACGTGCAACTCTCCACGTTTATTCAGTTCAGTTTGTGTGGCTGGGAAAAGGAATGGCCACAACAAAAAGATTACTGTCACTAGTACAGTCAACAGGATGATTATGCAATACTTCTGAGGAAATGGTTGTTCTGCATTCCTGTTTTCTCCGACTCTTCCGAGTAGTTTTATTTGGATTTTTCTGGATTCTATCATTTTTGCTTTTGACATGTGATCTTAATCTCTGCCCTAATAGGACCTTCAGCACCGATGGTTTCTTCACTGGGGTTGAGATGGATTAGTCCTATTGATCTGACCGCCCCCCCTTTGTAGCCAGACTTTGTGCTGAGGGCCCCGATGGAGAGGTAAGATTTTTGTCCAGTTCAAAGTTCTTAACTAGTTTGCAGTGCATCAGGTGGATCCATGAGGCTCGCTCTGCGATTTTGACTGCAGTAGGTGTCGAAAGAAGCACCTGGTATGGACCTTCTCACCTTGGTGATGTCCAATTTTTCTTTTTTATGGCCTTTATCCACACCCAGTCCCCTGGGATCACTGCCACTTCCGATGTTTCGTTTTTTTCTTTATCTGAAACAGAATTTGACTGCAACAGACGTTTAGAATTCAACAAATTTCTCATATATTCAGCTAGTGTATAGTCAGCTTCCTGGTCTGCGGGCATGAGAAGTTTCCACTGAGGTGTATAATAAGCCTTTCCAAACAGTTTTTCATAAGGAGTCAATCCTTTTGCAGTCGGAACAGTTCTCATGCTCAACAGTGCCAGGGGCAGACAATACATCCAGTTCTTTCCTGTCTCAGCTATTAATTTTCTTAATTTATTCTTTAATATTCCATTATGCCTCTCAACTAGCCCTGCAGATTGCGGATGGTATGCACAATGATTTTTTAAAGAAATACCAAAATGCTTACTTAATTGCTGTATGGTTTGGTTTACAAAGTGTATACCACTGTCACTGTAGATCCTTTCCGGAATGCCAAATCTAGGGATGATTTCTTTGACAAGAATTTTTGCTACTGTGGCTGCATCTGGATTTTTGGTTGGAAAGGCTTCCACTCATCTGGAAAACATATCTACAATGATAAGACAATACTTCTTATTTTCACATTTGTTCAATTCTATGAAATCCATACAGATAGTGTGAAATGGATATAGTGGTGTAGGGAAACTCCCTTGCTTGGGCTTTAACACCCCTTGTGCATGATGTTTGTAACAAATATGACACATCAAACAAAATTTTTTAGAGTAGTTTGTAAAGCCGTACGTTGTGAACACCTGGTTCACCAGCTGTACCATCCCCCCTGTTGAGACATGGCATTGCCCATGGCTTAACAAAGCTGCATATCTAAACAAATTAGATGGTAGTATCGGTTTCCCTTCTTTAGAAATGTACAGCCCCTTTTTGAGAATTGCTCCTCGTTTTACCCATCTTTGTTTTTCAGCTTGTGTAGTGAGTGTCTGTATTGTCTTTAACATTTCTAAGTCTAAAATCTCAGAGGGTTGTAGTTCCTCATTTAAAAGAAATACTTCTGAAGCTGCTTGTTTTGCAGCTGTATCAGCTCTCGCATTACCTTTTGAAATCCGATCTTGTTGCTTGGTGTGAGCTGTGCATTTACAAATAGCTACTTTCTGAGGTAACTGAATAGATTCTAAAAGATCTGAAATAAACTGTGCATGATTGATAGGTTTGCCAGTAGATGTTATCATTCCTCGGTTTTTCCACTGTTGCGCAAAAACATGTACAGTAGAAAAAGCGTACTGGCTGTCAGTAAAAATGTTTACACATTTACCCTTTGCTAAGGTACATGCCCGTGTCGAGGCAATCAATTCTGCTGCTTGTGCAGATAAGTTGTGTGGTAAAGGTTTTGCTTCTATAATCTCAGTGTCAGAAACTTCTGCATATCCTACTAGGTTCTGTCCTGCAGGACCCCTTTTGCACGAATCATCCACTTAGTATGTCACCTCAGCATCATCCAAGGGGACATCTGTGAGATCTTTTCTAGGTAGTGTCTTTTGCTCAATCACCTGCAGGCAGTGGTGTGGTGTGCCATCTGCAGGGGTTGGGAGCAAGGTAGAAGGGTTCAAAGTCGTGCATCGTTCAATTGTCATGTGAGGTTGGCTCAACAATATAGTCATACAGGAAAGATGCCTAGCAGGGGAAAGATATGCTACCTTCTCTTGCAGTAAAATAATCGCGATTGCATGAGGCACTCTCAAAGTGAGAGGGTGGAATAAAACTACTGAGGCCGAAGCCTGTACTGCCATTGCAGCTGCAACTACTGCTTGTACACAGTGGGGTAAAGACCGTGCCACTGGGTCTAGTTGTGATGAATAGTAAGCAATGGGGCATTGCTTGTCCCCATGCTGTTGTGTTAACACTGATGTCATATAGCCTTGCTTACAATCTACAGTTTGGAAAAAACGTTTATAGTAGTTTGGTAATCCCAGAACTAATGAGGACGCTATTAACTGTTTCAGTTTGCAGAAAGCAGATTCTGTCTCTGGTGTCCATTGTAACAAATCCTGTACTGCCATAGGCTTTTTATATATCAGGTCAGTCAGAGGTGCAGATTCCAAGGCATAGTTTGGAATCCAACTCTGGCAAAAATTAGTTGTACCCAGGAAGGACATAATTTCCTTCTTGGTAGTGGATTTTGGTGCTTGCAAAATTGCTACTTTTCTGTCCTCATCTAATGTTCTACCTTCCTTGGATATCACATATCCTAGGTATTTGACTTGTTTTTTCCAAAGCTGCAGTTTATTTTTGTTTACCTTATGTCCTTCAGTGGCTAAAAATTGTAATAGCGCTATAGTATCTTCTTTGCAATCTTGCTGGGTGGGGGCCATCAGCAAGATGTCATCAACATAAAGTAAAATCTGACTGCCTCTTGGTGGGGTAAATCCCGCCAAGTTGCTTGCCATTTCTTGTGAGAATATTGTTGGACTTTCACAATATCCCTGTGGTAGTCGCGTATATGTATACCTTTTCCCCTGAAATGGGAATACAAACCAATACTGGCTGTCAGGGTGTATTGGTATCGAAAAGAATGCATTGCTGATATCTACCACAGAAAAATACTTCTGTTGAGGTTTTAAATCATTTAACAGTGTGTGTGGGTCTGGCACTGTAGGTGCCCTTGGCATTACTGCATAATTTACAGCTTGTAAATCTTGGACCATACGCCATTCTTCATTTGCTTTTTAACAGGAAATAAGGGTGTGTTACATTGTGAATCGGGAGATTCCACCAGCACCCCTTCCTTAAGTAAAGCTGCTATGATAGGTTTGATTCCTGCCTCTGCATCTTTTCTTAAGGGATACTGTATTTTCTGTGGTCTAAATGCTGATTTTGGTGTGATAGTAACTGGTCCCGCTGTACGAATAAGTCCTACATCTGATTTTCCTGTTGACCAGAGAGCTTCTGGTATATTCTGTAAGGCATTCTCTTCCTCCTTTAATAGGAGCGCTAATCAGCTGTCATTGCTAGACTGCAAGTGCACGGCTGGGTGGGTCTGAGTTATCCAGTTCAGCTTCTGTGTTTGTATTCCCTGCTCTGACAGTTCTAATTCTGTCTGTTTCTCCCATCTCGTGACTTTTTCTCCTAGGTCTGCCCATTCTATGTTTTTGTCCTTGGTTAAGCCAACATGTGGTAATCGATTAGATTTATAGAGTGCAAAGAACTCCTGGGGCAATGAACAGCTGGCTGCACTGTTCCCTTCTGTGTCCCAGTACAGATTACGTAATACCATTCTGTTTGCATGATTTTTAAACAATTCTTGCTCATATTCCTTATCAGGTCCTGGTGTGTTACAATAATACAGGGTACAGTGCAGCAAGTGTTGCTTATCAATGTCAAGGGAGGGGAACTTGCTGATGGCTACATTCATTAACTCTTCGGTCACAGTCCCTGGACCAGTCGTAACCAAGTCCTGGCTGTTCCAATAAAACATTTCACCCTCCGATTGCACTGCAAAGGTATCAATTTGTCGCTGTGCTTCCATACCCTGCATGGTTGGGACTACTGCTATACCAAATAATTGCATAAGGTCTCTGCCCAAGAGGTTTACTGGGCATTTTGCAGAAACAACAATTTTGCTTTTCTGAGTCAATCCTGAAACAGGATCAGTTATTGAAATGTTACGGGAGAGGGGCTTCTGGTACAGCTGTCCATTAGCTGCTTTTACCAGTATGTAATCAGGTGACTCTGTGTTTTCTGGAAGTTTGGAGGGATGTATCAGGGTTCATGATGCCCCTGAGTCACACAAGAATTTGACTTCCCTCCCTTCTACCAAGAGTGTAACTTCTGGTTTTGTGTCTGCTAAATAGAGCATCAGGCTCAATAAAGCTAGGTCTAATATTTCATTTTATTCATTGTCAGTAACTTCCTGCACTTCCTCTATTTCTTCTGTCACATCCTCTACTCCCGCTATCACATTCTCATTTGTCCTTTCTCCGCTATCCCCTTCTAGTGATTCCTGACTACCATGTAGTCATTCCTCACCCTTCTTGTCTTCCGTGGTTGCCTTCTTGTTTTTCCTGCAATCCCTTGCCAAGTGTCCCTTTTTACCACATTTGAAACATTCACCCCTTTTCTTTCGCCCTTCAAAGTCCTCTGATCGCTGATCAGATTGTTTGTTTCCCTGTGCATTTTTCTTGCCCTTTTTCCCGGCCTGTACTACATAAACTTCTGCTCCATCTTCTACAGAAAATACTTGAGCTTTCTTTTTCTTTTTGCTATTAAAATGCCTTTCGGCATGCCTAGCATATTCAAGTAATGACTGTAACCTGCTTGTACGATGATCTACCATGTGTTTTGTAATAAAACTGCTTATGGGTCCAATACTGCCTTTTAAAAATGCATTTTTTAACTGCTGTTCATATGGGGAATCTTGTGTTTAAGATTCAGGAACCTGCATTTCACAGTGGTTATTAAAACATTCTAATAATCTGGCATAATATCGGTCAATAGTTTCACCTTCTTGTTGGATGCATTGGTTAATGCAAGTACAGTCTGCCCTAGGCTTCCATTTTTCAGAGATGCGGTCTGTAAGACCTTTTACTCTGTTGTCTAGCTCTGTGCTGCTATGTAGGAGGGGTCTGTATGCAGCGTCACGGGGATTCCAGTTGCCACTAATCATGTGCCAATCTGGCCCCACAATTTGTCTAACTACTTTTTCTACCTCTTCTCCGTTTAAGTTATAACTCAGCCTCATTCCTTGTAAATCTTCTGAGAACTTTCTAAAATTAACTTTTGGATGGGGAATTCCCTCAATGGCTTTCCAGATATCTTCCGGAGTCCAAGGTCTATACATTAAAATAGTTGGGTCCTGACTGTCTTGTCCTGCCTGAGGATTGGGTACTTCTATAAGCGGACATATTTCTTCTTCACTCATAGATCGTGAATTCTTAACCATTTGATATAACTCAATGCCTTCATTTGAGTTACCTGCCCGTATTCGAGACCTGGTCCCGATGGGATGTCTAATAAATGGTTTTACTTTTGCAATGTCTCTATTTTCAGTGACAACAGGATATCGTGGGGGTGGACTAACCTGTTCACTTGCTTCATATTCTGGTAAGGGAAGTGGAGGGGCCAATGCTATTACTAAGTTATTGTCCTCCTTATCTAAAAACATTGCTTTTGAATCGTTGTTCTTTTGTTCCCTACGGTTTACTTCCTCAATCCACCTGTGTGCCTGAGGAATTCCTAATTGGCGTTGATTTTTTATCCGACCTTTGGAATCGGTTTTGAGCTGTTTGACAAGCTTGATAAGTGAGGATTTTTCTAATTTTCCATCAAATTCATACTTATTAATCCATTTTGAATAGTATTTAATATTGTCAGCGCGCTGCGACTGCATGTATTTTGCGTCTTCGGTTAACGGCGGATTTTGGGGTCTTTTTGTGCAATTATTACCCATTTTGTTCTACCCTGTTTTGATCGTTACGTAACTTCTCTTATTTTTAACGTGGTACCACGGATTTTGTTATAGTCTCTTCAGAATGACTGTCTATCTATTCTGTTTCTCCTGATCTATGACAAGACAGTAATCTTTTCTGTCCCTGACTGGTAAAATACAGTCTTGACAAAAACAATACAAATCTAATCCTTGATCTAAAGCAGAAAACAGAAAAAAGTAGATTCACCTTACCTGAGCTTACGTGATTGATCACCTGGTTCATGGAGACCCGTCCTTCAGTCGCAGATCAGAAAGTGGCTGGCCTCTTTTGTATGACAATTCAGTCAGAGGGCTTTTCAAATAAGAAGAACCAATTTGGTTTCTTCCCCGTACGGTTTCAACCACCTGGCCCGTCTGATCCGAGGTGAAGTCAGGGTACCGGCTCGAAGGACCAATCTGTCAAAGGAAAAATCTTCAAAGACCAATTCACGTAAGGTTCAGGTATGGCACCCTTTATTACTTGCAGCAAGGAGACAAAATATGCAGATACAGGATTTTGCCTAAATTACTAGTAGGCAGTATGCCTCTTTTATACAGTTCTATGAAGTGTTACTTTTCTATGGTTGACGTAGTTAGACACAGCTTTCTGTATTATTCTATAGAAAATGTTACTTAGATTTCCTGCTGACATGTCCAGATTTAAAACTCACTATGTGTTACTCACTATGTATAGCATAGTACTATACTATGAAACTATGAAACTATGATAGAAAATGTTACTTGGATTTCCTGCTGACATGACTGGATTTATGAAAAACATTTGAGAAAAACAACCTGGTCTTGGGGCTTTATTTTTAGCCCACTACAAACTTTCTATTCTTCAATTGTGCAGTTCTAATATATATGTGTTACATTTCAAGGTACATTTCTAGCTTAGGTACAAGTAATGCTGACTACGGTTTATATTTTCAAGCAGCCTTTGTTTTCATTATCAATAGCTTCAGCAGTTATGTACTTTTCTCATAGCATAAGCAGAAAATCAATAACTCTTTGTTTAAATCTCATGACATTAGTAGAAATGAAACATCTATTATTATTTTCATGACATTAGCAGAAATCAAATGCTTTCCTGTTAATTTCCAAAGCATAAGCAGATCATAGCTGTGCATATGACATAACAGGATTGGATTGTAGCTTCTACAGATTTATGCAGTGTGAACAGAATAAATGTATTAACCCTTTTTAAACCTCGAATGCACTAAGCATGCATATTACTAATACATATTTTTCTAACAGGATGACTATGCATTTTTTGGCATTTAGCTTGAGACCATGACTTTGACACCAGATGTCCGTCTCAGTAAGACCCTTTTGGAGAATGTCTGTGTCAGCTGGAGAGTCACCCAAAAAAATATACTTGTCGAGGAAATAAGGCAACCTCTGTTCTTCCTTAAAATATTTTAATGTTCCACCACAGGTAAATAACACGCCATCCAGGAGCACAAAACACAGCAACAGCAACAACACAAAGAGCATAAACGCCGATGAAATCCACTGCGTTTTCGTTTCAGAAACTTCTTCCGATGAAACTAGGTACATAATGAAGTTTCATGAAGCTCTTATATACTCTCCACATTGAAAATCAACACTTAATTGACAAATTAATTGCCCAATTAAACAATTAAAATTTTAAAAGTGCCCAAACCTTATATGGATTTCCTGTGTACAACTGAACTACTAACTTCTATTCTATTAGTTCCTTTTAATTAAAAACACATACAATTAAAAATTTTTAAAACTTTTAAAAACCTTGTTGCAATAAATATATTCATATCAAACTTGATCAAAGAATTAGAATATGTATATATGTATTCAGAATACTCACTTTACAACTTTAAAAACTGTCATTGTAAATATCTCAAACAAGCATATTTAATTCAAATACTAATAGTGCCAACTATAGGTCATGTTTTGTATTGCTACCTAATAATCGATTGATTATACACTTTTAAGTCAGTAATACATTTTCATTAGAAAATTTTCATCTGAAAATAGGGTGGTGCATAAGGTTACAAAAAAATTAATATATTGCAAATAAAAATGTTAGGTTAATAAATAAACAAGTTAATCAACCCACTATGAGTCCCACATTATTCAGTGTTATAATTTATTGGCTCTCATCTTTAAAACTGGGGCAATAGAGAGGGTCTCATTTAACCCAGGGAATTTATGCCCTTCCAAATCCAATTGCCATACCAGTTCTTTATATTCGATCGAGGTTTCCCATAGGCCACCCCTCGGGTCCAATTCTACCACATCAAGTACAAAAAAAGTGTAGGCAGCTCCATCACAGTTTAATGTATGCCTATATAGGGCATTAGTCCCATTTTGATTTTTGATATCATAACAATGTTCGTAAATCCTGTTCCTTAGCTTTCTCTCGGATTTACCAACATAGAATGCCTCACACTTTAAACAAATAGCTAGGTAGACTATACCCTTCGTTTGGCAATTGGCAAAATGTTTACTGGGAATTAGAATATCCCTGCTCTTGAGGTAAACCATATCCTTCGATGCCACAAAGGGGCATTGATTGCATCTACCACATTTATAGGTACCAACCCTGACTTCCCTAATAATGCCACTTGGTTTTTTCTTTTCTAATACATTTTTTATACTTTTCCCCTTTCTAAAGGTACATTTAAATGGTTTATTGAAAACACCATTTAGGTCTGAGAGTTCACTAAAATTTTTCCATTCATTCTCAACAATTTTCATAATTTTGTATGCCTCTCCACTAAAATCCATCACAAAGTTACCACTTTCGTTACTAGTCCCATTGTTACTATTTAGCTGCCAATTCATTTCACCTAGTATAGGCTTATATTTAGTGGCTCTTCCCATCTTAACTTCATTTTCGATTGCTTTTATTAAGCTAGGAGGGTACCCTCTCGCTACAAACATCTTCATCAAGATCTCACATTCTGATTCAAAATCTTCTTCTCTAGAGCACATACGGCTCCCCTCACATACTGGCCCTTAACAATGCCTCTTATGGTGGTATGGTTGTGCGCTATCAAACGCCAAAAACGAATTTGAATAAGATTTCTTTCTAAACACTTTGGAATAAAAATTATCTTGTCCCTTTCCTATAAAAATATCGAGATATCTTAAACAACTTGGGTCCTTCACATATGTGAATTTCAGAAAAGAAGTGGACTGACTAATATATTCATAAAATGCTGCAAATTCTGCATCAGTACCTACCCATAGAAAACACATGTCGTCTAGGTATCTTTTATATAATTTCCAGCACTTCTTGTAAGGTGAATTCATGACAAATTTACTCTCCCAAGCTGACATAATAATATTGGTATAAATGGGGGCACATCTTGCCCCCATCGCTATCCCTTGTTTCTGCTTGAAAAATTCGCCATCATAAAACAAAAAATTATTGCTTACAACTAATTCCATTAAGGTTAAAATCAACCTGAAATCATTATTGGTGAATTTACCATAGTTCACCAAACCTTCCTCAAACCATTCTAGACCTTCAACAAAGGGGATAGAGGAGAAAAGGTCAACTATGTCCATAGTAATGAACATAATCTTCTCATCAAAATGCCCTTATTCAAATTTTTCAACAAGTCCCAGGAGTCTTTTACTATCCCTGAGCTTTCCTTCACCACCATTTTTAACTTTTCATCCAGCCATTTTGCAAGGGGTGCCGTCACAGACCCTTCAGAGGCTACAATCGGTCTCAATGGTGGATTATTCACATCCTTATGAACTTTAGGGACCCCAAAGATCGTGGGTACTCGGGGTTTAGTTACATTTAAATATTTATACAAATTCATGTCAATACTTCCTTCAAGGAGTAGATCATTCAGAGCTAACCAAATCTTTTTATTGCCTATATTGATCTCATTCAGGGAAGAACATTCATACCTATCCTCATTTTTTAATATTTCCAACATTTTGGTCATGTATAAAGACTGGTCCATTATCACTGTACCTCCCCCCTTATCAGGTTTAATTACTCTAAAGGTAGGGTCATTAGATAATTTGTGGAGTAATATTGACTCCTCCTTTGTTAGATTCGGTGTCACCCAGTTCTTATGAACCACACTTCTAATCTTCCTTTCTGTAACAGTCTCAAAATTTTTGAGCTGGGGATTCATAGGGGGGTTATATATACTTTTTCTTCTCAAGATGTCCTCATTATTTCCTCCCCCCTGGTCTTCCTGAAACATAAGTTCCAGATTCTTCTTTCTAAGAAATAATTTCAAGTCAATCAAGACTTTACTAATATCTGCTTTTTTATTTGGTACAAATTTAAACCCCTTCATAAATAGGTTGAAAAAAGTATTGTTTATTTCCAAAGTAGTGTAGTTGTAGATGCAATAATCATTTTTGGTCCATACATATCCATCCTTACTAATTCCATTACTACTCTTCTGTTGTTCAGGGTGGTTCAGCTGGAGAGTCAGTTATGGCTCCCAGTTTGTAGTCATCGGCGAACTTGGTTAGCCATAGTCTTCCTGTGTTTTCCTGTACTTCTGAGAAGTATATGCCAAACAGTAGGGGTCCCAGGACCGAGCCTTGTGGAACACCACTTGTGACTGGTTTAGAGTCAGGTCTGGAGCCCGCTATTCTTACCATGTGAGTTCTATCTGTAAGCCAGTTGGCAACCCATCTCGTGACAGAGGGGTTTATGTTCAGGCTGGTGAGGTTTTCTAGAATTCCCGAGTGGGGAATGGTGTCAAAAGCCTTGGTGAGGTCAAAGTAGAAGTAGCGTTGAGCAAGATTTAATACCCAAAATTCATTTCTGACCTATTTTGCAAATATTAAACTTTTTTGGATGAGCCACAGCTGTATATTCCACCAATATTCCACCAAATGTAGTGAATTGGCTCTATTCATTGTGGCCATGTCGTCTCAAGCTTCTTGCCCCTTTGGATATGCCTGCTTTAAATTCAGGCCCTTTAGATATGCCATGTTAACATCATGTCCTTTTAGAAATCCTGGTTCTGACACTTGTTCATCTCTATTACAAATAATGAGAAGGCTTGTGGTTTTGTTTAGATGCTTTAATATACAGAAATATATCAGGATGGATAGCAACATCTGTAAATACGAACAAACTAACTAACAAACAGAGCTTACATACATACATATTCACATTTCAACAGCTAACTACAAAATGGCAATCTGACTTGTGCACTCAGTATTTATACATGTGTGCAAGCCCTTGGCTAGCTTCTTAATGATTTATATGCACTCATTGATCTACAGGTTTGTGGCTAACCAAATTTGCAGATGACTGCAAACTTTGTACCTCTGCAATCTTGGCCCCATCATAAACTCCCCAAAAGACACCAAGATTTGTCCCAAGCAAATGTCAAGAAATGTGTAACTGTGTCCTTCTGCACGCGTGACTCCCATTGTAACTATCACATTGACAACACACCCCTGAAAATTGATCCTGTAGTTAAGGATGTTTGAACCTTTGTTGACAATGAACTGTCCTTTGATCACCATGCAGCCACTGCTGTAAGGAAGTCCTTTTTCATCACAGAGCTTATAACTAAATGCATGGCATCCAGGTCCAGGGATATAATCATTCCACTGTGCTTGCCATTCATTGAGCCAATCATTCCCTTTCGATATGTATGTGTTCAAACACTGAAATGAGCATAATACTATCTCACTTAAGAAATCAAGGCACTAAATCATAGAAACTATGCAGACCATCTCAAAGCCTTGCCCCTTTCCACATTATCATACAGGCTACTGAGAGCTGACCTCTGCCTTACTTATAGAGCTTCAGCAGGCCCTATTCTATCTGACTATTACACATTTAAAAGTCCAATGGCATTGTAAACATGCAGCTAAGGAGTCTCAGTCTGTTTTGCAAAACAAATAGAACATGT
This sequence comes from Protopterus annectens, assembly GCF_019279795.1. Lineage (NCBI taxonomy): Eukaryota > Metazoa > Chordata > Ceratodontiformes > Protopteridae > Protopterus > Protopterus annectens. The sequence goes on along the minus strand of NC_056728.1, from coordinate 1,162,195,373 downwards.
TGGAGGGATAAGTATGTATCACCACTTCTATGGACCATCTTCCAGACCACATAAAACAAAATACTTGTCTTACTCCAGTCAAATGTAATTTGGATGGATGGGTAACCACAAATTCACCCCCAGTTTAGAATCTCTCTTCCTTATGGATAAAGGACACATATAAATATCCCAACATATCCTTGTTCTTCGGACTATCTCTGGGTTATTCATATGCAAAATATAAAGGCTAGAAATTATAGTGTGAATATAAGGTTAGGCTTCTTAAGATCCTCACAGATCAATAACCTGGTATGACAAATGAACCTATGAACCTGTAAAAATAAGAGTGGGTCCAGCATGGCTTCCTAAGGAAAAGCATAACTGGAAATGACTGAGATGAAGCTGCTGTTTACACACTGGTTTGAATTCTTCCAGAGAGATAAATATTACACTGCCAGGCCAACGCTCAATGACAGGGACACCATAGTAATGGATGACTTGTACTAAGAAGCAGATGTCTTGTCCTAGGAAGCTGGAAGAAGCAAACTTATCAAAGACTGCGTTTTATTACTTCACTAAACAAACTAGACCTCATTTTCCTTTTGAGAGTTAAAGTGATGCGGTTTCCTTAGCAACCAAATAAATTCTTCTAGCAACTTGCATTATAATAAACAGAGCTCCTGAACTTACAGGGTCTTGATGTTACATTATTATCCATCAGATGCTGCTATTCTTTCTAACCCTGTTTAGCAGCTCATAGCTGGATTACTGACTTGCAAATATACACTGATTTAATTGTAATATGGCTATTATTTTATACTCTAGGAAGCTAGGGTAATCAAATGTCTCACCATGCTTTACCTTATTTACACAATGCACTTACTTTCTTGAAAGAATTAAGCACACTAACACAGTTGTCATAGCAACTGCTTACTGTTTTTCTTTATTATTTACCAAGTAGGTCTTACCTAGTTAAGGCACTGTAATGTAAGCAAAATATTTCCACACAACATTCTCGGCAGTCATGTTAGCAGATGTTAAGTGTTTTCCACTTTCAGAACTCAGGATGCAATGTTACCCATGACATTTAGGCCAAATATGCACAGATCTCTGGATAAACAGTCAAACATGAGTTTTGCTTCTGTATTTGTGCATATATCTGTGTCTGTATGTCAGCTTGTCAAGGCAGCTGCTCAAGCTCGAAATCCCTTATGTGTTTGGTAAGCTGAGGCAGCCATGGGGAAAGAGTAGAGTAAACAGGTGCCGCTTGTGCATGTAGTCAAATTCAAGTAAGATAAACGTGGCAGTCATGGGGAGGGAGTACAGTTGCCAGGTGCCGCTTGTGCATTTAGCCAAATTCGAGTAAGGTAAATGTGGCAGTCATGGGGAGAGAGTGTGAGGGCTGGACGTTTAGCTATTACATTTAGAATCCTTACAACAGAAGGATTTATGCTTTGGGTTAAAGAACAGGCTTGGGATGAATTTTAGTCAGTGATTTGGGAATTTAGTTTTAGAGAGTGTGACAAGGGAGTTTATTATAAATGAGTCATCAAGAAATTTTTGGGAAGCAGTTAGAGAATTTAGATTTCAGGATCAGGAGGGGAATGAAGGTTTAGGGAACAATCAGGGAATTTAGGTTTAGGGAGCAGAAAGGGAATTTAGGATTGGGGAAAAGAGAAATTTATGTTTAGGCGGTAAAGGGGAGTTCTGGGTTGGGGTTAAGGAATGAGGTATCAGATTAGCGTTGGAGAGTAGATGGGAGACCTTGTTATTTGCTAGGATGAGGTTGCAGGAGAATTATTTAATTAACTAGGATCAGGTTACTTGGAAGTAGATCACTTGCTGTTTCTTAGCAAAGGGCAATCAGCAAGTCAGTCACAGACTAATAGCGTGACTGACTAGGCTTGTGTCCAAGGTATTGCATCATCCCTTGATAGGGTTGAGGTGCCAGTTTTGTAACTATTGGTGATACCTTCAGTGGTGTACTGCAGTCTCAGGACTTGATGCAGTCTTTGACAAGGAAAATGTTGAACTATGACATCATGCGTAAGCATTCTAATGGGATGCCCCTTGTTAGGAAAATACAGAGAACCATAATTCTCCATGACTTGGACAATGAAATGGGAAGGCATGGTGCCTCATATGCCCACAGGTAATTGCAATAACACAGATCAACAAACATCCACAAAAGGCATGGTCCAAGGTCTTAGGTGCTGAGCCACAGAAACATCACCAATGATGGCTGTGAAAGCAGCAAAGGATGGTTGTGGAAAACTATGGGGTTTCAAATATGGACCCTCTATGGTCACACATTAAATGACCTTCACAAGAAGACATGAGAGCAGTTGTCATCTGCCTCACTGCAGTACTCATGGTGGCCACATTTGCTTTCAGAGACCTTATAACCACATTAGCTCTGTATCCCTGTACTTCATGTCACTGAACAGATGTTGAACATCAACCTGCTAGCCACAGAGCACACTCACAATCCCCACAATGCTGCTGATAGCAGCCACCTGTTCTCTTACCCATTGATTTATGTCAAATGTTATGTCCAGATGCAGGATTGATCTGGAGTCACAGCAGTGCTACAACACCCACCCCATTGTTCTTGTTTGGTAGGTATGCAGACATGTAATGCAGTGCAAATGTCAGAGGCTGAGAGGGCCAGAGACTAAAGAAAGCCCAGGCAATCTAATAGGTGCAGGAGGCTTGCCTGCACTGGGGATGTTGTTCAGTAAACCTGTGTCTCCACAAGAGCCTAAACCCTCCACAGAAGTGTTGCAGACAGAGCTGCTGGACATTGGACTGTGCCATATGCATATTGCTATAATCATCAGCCATAGGTGACCTCCCAACTTCAGACATGTGCTGTCCTGTTGTGTTTGTCCCTGCACAGGTAGAACTTATGAAAACATGAACTGATGATACCCTTGGCAACACACATTCATATGACTCTACCCACTGTGACATGCATAGTAGCATACAACACATGTATCTAACATATGAAGATATAACTTTGTATGTGGATTGTTGCAGTTGCAGCCTAGAGACACATAAAAGGACATCATGAGGACTTCTGGTATGGAGACTCTAAGAATGATAGTCTTCTGTTAAGCTCCACAGAGAAAGGATAAAAAAATCTAGGACATTGAAGTGATAAAGGCAAAAGTAATCCAAAAAGTGATAGGAGGGCTACAATAAACTATTGTAAAAAATAATTTGATAGTCCATTTAGTTAGAGAGACTAAAACATTAAAAACAATGGAAGTGATGCAAAACACCATGGAAGAGAACCAAGCAGTCTCCCTGGATATAATAGGAAGAGCAATAAAAAAATAAAAATCAACTAGGGCACAAAAAGAGGCTGGATGTCATAGTCCAGACTTTAAACAAATGCTCTACAACCACAGAGGCTTTAATTGGTGACAATGTAGAGCTGATAACCAAAGCTGAAGCTGCTGAGGCATGTCTTGACTGTCTGCAGGAGAAGTTCATTGATATGGAGGACAGGGCACGATTGAAAAGTATAAAAATAGGTGGATTGCCAAAAAGATATAAGGAGCAACAGTGCAAAACAAAAATAATTGAGCAGTTGAGTGAATGAACAGATATTCCAGAAAATGAGATCAGTGTGGAAAGAGCACAGAGAACTGAGTGGAGGGGCAACTGGGAAACTAGTGAGTCACCCAGACCTGTGGTAATTCAATTTCAAAGATAAGAGACAAAGGAGAGGACCCTGCAACAAATATCAAAACCAGGTAAAAAACTTCTTGTGGTAGAAAACTCTATATTTATTGACCAAGGTTACTCCTATAAACAGGAAGAAGAAGGACTGTCTTCATGCCAGTGATTAAAATTTGCAAAATTGAAGGGACTTAGGTGGCAAATTATTTATTTATTTATTTATTTATCTTATTTATTTATTTTATCCTTCATATTCAGTTTCAAGGGAGGATGAAGTCATCAGTAGATCCAAAGGAAGTGCTGACAGTGATTAAAAAACAGTAAATCACACAACACAGCACTGCTAAGTAAGGGAGGAAATAAGCAACAAGAAAGTAACAGTACATCTACCCAGCAAGAACTGATGAAGAATGAAGTAAGGATTTTCCCTTATTTTGTAGGCAACAATCCTCAAGGAGAAGGTAACGATCATACAGGAAATGAGGCACAGAGCTACTAGGAACTAACATCTGTGTGGCAACAAGATTTACTTTATAGAGGGGGTGTGGGGTGTCTATAAACTGACAAACATGGTGATAGAAGCAAACATGTGAGGCGTATGCATCTGAGTGGTGCAGTTTATTTGGTGTATTGTAAAGCAGTACATGTAGAAGTGGGAATGTGAGAGGCTGGGAAAGAAGGGAGTAAGGAGGATGGACCGAGCTTATCTCCAAGAAGGACAATTCCAAAGAAAACGTTGTGCTGCTAATATAATCTATAAAGGAAAGGAAAGGAAAATATTACAGGCAAATTAAGGGTGTTGCAATGGGGGTAGCAGTGACCCCAGTGTTTGTCAATATTATTCTACACTGGTAGGAAATTAACCACATTTTTAAATTTGACTTCAACAAACGTCTTTATAAGTATTTGAGACATTTGGATGATATTTTTATTTTGTGGACAGGAAACCTGATTAAATGTGATGACTTTATAGAGTATATTAACAGTACTTATTTTTTTGGAATTTTTCAGTATTATAAGAACCTTTTTATTGAATACAAAACTCCATTTTCAATACACAAAGAAAGGATGGTGGAGAAGTAAGACAGAAAAAGTTGGTGAAGTGATAGTGTGAGCAACGAACGTGGCAGAAGAAGACAAAAAAACATAAAACACAGGCACAGACAGGCAGGAGTGGTTTACCTGCAAAAGGTGGGGATGACAGTGAATTGACACAGACTTACAGCTGCTGGCTAGATGGCAATGGGGAGGGTAGAATAACAAATAAAGTAACGTGAATGACACCATATGCAATTGAAGACCTGGATAGGAATTGGACTCTGCAATGGATGAATGCCAGGCTATCCCTGAGGGCAACATCTTGTCAGAATTTACCTTCACAGCATCATGAGCAGGCTGGTCCTATGGTGGCCCACTGTTTGGGGCCTTCTAGTCTCATTATTCCTCTACAAAGTCATGCCAGAAGGCACTCAACAGTGCTGAGATGGGCATCCACCTGTTAGGGTGGCATGGATGATACTAACCTCCTTAAATGACACTGGGAGATGATGAGAGTCCTTTCCAGGCCACTGTCAGAGGTGGAGCCAATCCAGCCTCTATTGAAGTGGTCATAAAGACCATCTGGAATCCCTCAAGATCACCTTAGGCAGGACATACTCCATCTTCGTAAGGAGAGGCAGACCTGGCAAGTAATGATGACCCCGAGCCAGAAACGTTGAAGAGTTCATTCTCAGATGACCACTGTTGCTCAGAACACATCTGGATCTGCAGAAAGACAAGAGAAAGTGAACACAGTAGAACACACATATGGGACACCTAAATGGCAGTGCACAGTGAAGTACCACACATGAGATACACTCTGTACTGCTGGAAGACACTCTCCCACCTTCTGCCACTTCTTGCCATACTCATCTCTTACTCATTGGCTGTTGTAAAAGAATGTATGCACTCATTAACACACATGTATAATACAATAAGAGAAGGAAAAATGCTTACAATAAATGTCTGTCTGTCTGTGTGCCTGTCCCACTCTCTCTTTCCTTTATCTCTGCCTCTCACTGTTGAAGTAGGCTGCTGCAGGTCACTGTAGTGATGTTGGCATTGCTTACCCGAATGGGTGATACAGGTGGTAGCATACACCATCCTGGCAAGCTAGTGCCAGACATCCTTCTTGCACAAGGTGCCATTATATCACCCTAGAAGGCACTCATAAAAGTCACTATGCAAGGAAGAGTAAGAATATCCTGCTCTCTCTGGCACAGAATGTAGGAGCCATGTAACCAACATCACCTAAGGATGTCATGGCAACTATACTGGTTCACTCAAGGAGCAAAATGGTAGTTCAGAGTGCACAAATGCACCCTTAGGCATCTGAAAACATATAATGTAGCACAATAAGGGATCATCACCAAACCTCTGTAATGCAGCATTGCAGGTCCTCATAAATATATCTCTCAACCTCTTAGCACAAGAAATCTGGAGAAAGGCAAAAATATACAGGCAAAGGCTTAAAACAGGGGCAGATTTTAAATATTGCTCTTTTAAGGTTAGAAAGTTGCCAGAGTAATACCTTTTACATTGGTATGCATTTCCTGAATTAAATGAAGTCCTAAACTCAAATGTTTGTCATTATTTAGTGATTTCAATCCTCAATGATTTTCCAGAAGACCACACATTTTATGAGGAATGGAGCAAAAACACAAGGCAGAATTTTGGAACTTCTGCAAAAATGTGGACAGTTGAGAGGTCTGCTTATAAACTGTGTTCATGAGCATAATAGTCACATGCTTCCTTAGATCCATGCCAAACATGGCAAACACCAGCAAGGCTAGGTAGTGCATTGTGTTCTAGACTGGATTCTGAGACAGAGGAACTAAACTGAATCACAGCATAACCACAATGCTATAAGGCCTTTATTAGCATAATGTAAAGTGTGGTCACCCATTTTGTACATGGACACGTTCAGACAAAAATGTGAGGAGTACAACACTTTATGTAGTAACTCTCTAAGTGTAGATAGAAAAGACTGAAGGTAGAAAACTCACTAGGTAATGTGCCCCAGCAGTGTAAACAGCATCTGTGGTGCATGGCAATATCAGCGAGACAGATGCCGTAGAATATGTCTAAATGGGAATACAGCAAATGGCATGACACTGTCATGGCCTACTGTGGAGGAAATGGGCATTGTAGGCACCAGGCACCCAAGAAATGACAGAATACAAAGGACACGAAGACTATTGTACACAGCGGTAGGCATGGCAATGCACTGCAAGGAAGCAAAATGTAATGGTGTAGGGAGGGATGAGTGTAGAAAGACCATGCTCATTGCAGCAAGGTATACATGATGGGTGTTTTTCACAGCAGTATAGGAGAGAGAGCTAACTGGTAGCAGAATTGGGGGGGGGGATATGACATGGGCCCTTGAGATGTCAAAAGCATACTATGAAATAGCCCATTTCCTTGAGGTACTGTGAGTCATTGCCTGCACCACTCGTGTTGCTATTTGGGTCCCATTGGGACACAAGGACAATAGTAAATAAACTATAAGGGATTACACTCTTATCAATTGTCAGGCCATCTACAATGCACAGGATATAATATGCAATTTTTTCAGTGTCACCCAAGCAGTGCTAATGACTCTAACATCTGGCATGTGTGTGACTTTTATCAAGGATTTTTGCAGGGTGATTTCTCCCTGGGACATCATATTGGTGATGCCTAATATGCCCTAGAACTATGACTGATGACACTGATATGAAAGCCACAGAGCCTAGCAGAGAGTTTATACAACATCACGCTATGACAGACTCACAACATCACTGAACATATGTTCAAACTGATTAAAGCCCACTTCAGCTATTTCCTCAAGGTGGCTGTTGCATCTGCACATCATGAGCATTGCCATTTGTATGGCTGTTCCACTTCCACATCTGGGGAGAAATCCCAATGTGAGATGATTAGGTGAGAGTCCTGAAATATGCAGCAAGATATTTGCCATGTGTGCAATATTGCACAACATGTAGATATGTCAACAGATACGTCAGGATATTGCCCATGGAGGAGATAATGTGCTGGAGTTATCACAGGAAGTGACTAGTGAGGAGTTTGCAAAGAAACTTGCTGCAGGGAGAGACCACATGAGGTGGAGGCAGGAACTGCATGCTATCGCACTGACTAAGTGGCATTATCTGGTTAACATATATGGACCAGATTAAATATAACATAGTAACAATGATGTATGCAATACTACACACAGACTATGCTATACCTTGCATACACTGGCCATGCTGTGCATTAAACACAAGCTAGCCTGGTGACAGAGCAATAAGGCCAGGGCACAGTTGCCATTGTATGCACAGATGGGAGGGCTAGAGTGACAGATGTTGGCACAGGTACTCTAAAGAGAGTCAGTAACATGAATGAATGTGTGTCATGGTCTGGTGTTTAGGCTGAGCTTGGAAGACTGTTCAAAAAAGGGTGTTACCTTCATTATGGTGTATGTGTTCAGAGGTAGGTGGTGATATTTGGTGTGTGTGTGTGTGTGTGTGTGTGTGTGTGTGTGTGTGTGTGTGTGTGTGTGTGTGTGTGTGTGTGTGTGTACGCAGCTCCTGCAGAATGTGCTGCACTGCGCATGTGTCTGTGACAGGTTTACGGCACCCTCAGAATGTATTTGCTCTGAATGCACATGTCCCTGTCCATGGGAGTGTCCCTCAGAATAATGTCACTGGCACAATCTGCAACTTCTCCAAAAGATGGTATGATCTGTGATCATGAATAAAGGGATGTTCCATGAGGAGTTGCAGCATGTCCACTTCATCAACATTGATTTTTGTAGGATTTGTTGGGTAAAAGTCTGTATATATAGTTCTTGTGAATATGTGTACATAGCATATACATTGATTGAGAAAGAGTGCCTTTCAAGTGAATGGGCATATGAGAGATTCTCTAGGATTAGACACTTTCCACCTCAAGACTGTCCACAAGCCATTGGTTTGACTAATTAATTCCTACAATCTAGATAAACTACAGCCTAGATGTCAAAAATCACTATTTATAAAACTAAGAATGTTCAATGCCAGAGCAAGTCATGCACCTACAAAACATTTAATTGCAGCAGATGTATTATCCAGAAAGCTTATACATTACAAAATAAAGCTAGATACTAAAGAAGATTTTGCCGCACATCTACAAAGCATAAAGAGAACCAGTCTTGTGACTTCCACAAAACTGGAAAAGTTAAAGCAAGCTACCAAAAAGTGTCCCTGAATTACAGACTGTTACCCAATCTGTTAAAGATGAACGGCAGAATTGTTGGACACAGACAAAACATCTCCTGTATAAATATTAGTCATAGCACTATTACCAGAGCATGATGACTTATTGCCGTATCTAGACAGGATAGTAGTACCCTCATCACAATCTGCTGAATCATTGACAAATACATAAAGGACATCAAGGTCTCAAGAAGTGACATGAAACAGCCAACATGTCTGTATGATGACCAAACATCAATATGCCAGTTCTGCATCATTCATAAACTGTCTCAAAGCAGAGAACTATTAATACTGACACTCTTACCAAAAGCTGCTTCAGTAAAGATGGCTACTAACTTCTGTTACTTCGAGGTCAAAAGCCACATAACAGTAGGAGATCTTTTACTCTCATGACATAGAGATCTAACATGTGCCAGCTATGACTAGCCAACATATAATAGCAAGGTTCAAAATTATAGTCAGGAGATTTGGAATACCACTTGAAGTGGCTACAGACAATATTATACAGTTTATGTCAACATAGTTCCAACAGTTTGTTGACAACTATGATTTTACACATATTACATCAAGTCTTTGCTATCTTCTATCAAATGGTGAGGCTGAGAGAGTGGTACAGACAGCTGAAAAGACCCTGAGATCTACTGAGCTACTACGCTCAGTGCCACATAAGTAAGCCAATTTCGGCTAATGCTTGGAAGTTAAATAAGGACTAATGTGAGAATGCAAGAATCAGTACTAGAGCAAGGAGCTATACCATCAGAGTCACTAAGACAAAAGGACCAAAAAGCTAGGAATTTGTTTAAAAAGTTCTAAAATAAAGACTATTTTGTACAACCACTACCTCTCCTTTAAACAGGCCAACAAGACTACGTATAGTTAGAGGAGGAGCTCAGATGGGAAACAAAAGGTACTGAGATCCAAAAAATGAAGCAGGTCATTCATGGTGTAACCTGAAGATGACAGCATAATCAGGCACAAAGACATATGTATGTAGTTCCTAATGAGTCTGAAGCCAAATATCATGTTCCTGAGTGTAAACTAAGTGTAAACTGAATGTATCTACGCTAAGAATAACCAAGTCCACACTGAGTAGAAGTGTTTCTATTTCCTCAGATAATGTACTACAACCCAGTATCTGAGACAAGGCTGAATCTGTATGTATATGTAGTATTTCCAGTTAAGATAAATGTATAGTATTGCTGCTTGAAAATATACTTTACATCCCATAATGCATTGAATTAGGAGCCAGTGGCTAAAGTATTTTGAATGAATGGTCTGTTATCACCATTTTAAGTGCATTGCCATTTTGTCCATTGTAAAGGTTACTATTTCTGATAAGGATGCTGGTGTGTAGACAGACATTATTAACACTGCGATTGGACTTCACTGGATAACCACAGGTGTGAAAAAAAAATTCCTAGCTTGTTTCCTGCCTTTCCTGTAACTTGTCTAGTCCAGATACAGACTTGCTGTATCTAGGACTGTTTGTAAAGTTCTGAGCCCCCCAAGCCTTTCTGTGCTGGAGGGAAGCCTTCTAGCTTATCAGTGGGAGTGGTAAGCACTAGGTAGCCTATCTACCACAGGAGGAGAGGTTTCTGGCCCAGAAATTATAGTTTATTGGCTGTTTGGGAAGCTCTTCCATCTCTTTCAACCTTCTGATTTAAAAGCCTGTGTTTGCGCTTGCTTCCTGCCTTTCCTGTTACTAGTCTAGTCCAGGTACAGATTTGCTATATCCAGGACTCTTTGTAAGCTTCTGAGCCTCTCAAGCCTTTCTGTGCTGGAGGGAAGCTTTCTAGCTTATCAGTGGGAGTGGTAAGCATTAGGTAGCCTATCTACCACAGGAAGAGTGGGTTTTGGCCCATCAATTGTAGTTTATTGGCCGTTTAGGCAGTTTTCCATCTCTTTCAACTTGCTGGCTTAAAAGCCTGCATTTGCGCTTGTTCCCCACCTTTCCTGTAACTAGTTTAGTCCAGGTACAGATTTGCTGCATCCAGGACTCTTTGTAAGCTTCTGAGCCCCCCCAAGCCATTCTGTGTTGGAGAGAAGACTTCTAGCTTATCAGTGGAGTGGTAAGCACTAGGTAGCCTGTCTACCACAAGAGGAGTGGTTCTTGGCCCAGGAATTGTAGTTTAATGAGCATTCGGGAAGTTGTCCATCTCTTTCAACTTTCTGGTTTAAAAGACCACATCTGCGCTTGTTTCCCATCTTTCCTGTAACTAACTTACTGGAAAGCACTAGAAAGTCTTAGAATGATGCAAGCCTTCTAGGTTAAAAGAGAGACTTTGGAGTGATTGAATATCAGTTTTCTGTATTTTCTTGCTGTACTTAACTGTTTTCCACCTGAACGCTGATTTTCCAGTACTTATTGTGATTTAAAAGCTTGTTTTTTTCACATATTGTACTTATTTGACTGCCTGCACTTTTAAAAAGTTGTTTTTTGTTTAAATAAATTGTTTAGCTGTTGTAGGCTACACACTAAAGTGTGATAGCCTTTTCGGATCGCTTGTAGTCGTTTAAAGCTGTTTTAAGTGAACTTTTTACTGTTTTTGCCTTCTCTGTTCAAAAAAAACAAAAAAAAAAATGTCTTGTTTCCTGCCTTTCTAAGCTATTATAGTCCAGTTTTCAGGCTAGTGCTGAATTCAGGGCTGTGTTACAAGTTTCTAAGTTGCCCATAGCTTACTTGGATAGAGGAAAATTTCTCTGTTCACCTGTGAGAGAGGGGAACTTTGAGCAGCCATCTGTCCCTGGAGGAGTGGTTCCAGCCCGGAAGTTAGTCGTTTAAAAACCGTGTTTGCACGTTTTTGTGCGCTGGGCAGCACCGGTTAGCTAGGGTTAAATTATTCCAGGCTCCACTAAGTCTCCTCTTCAGTTTTTTACTAGAAACTAGTCTAACTCTCAACCTAAGCACTCAAAAAGCATCCTACAGTCCAGCACTTGCTCAGACCTAATAGCAAGCACTAATATACCCCGACACTTGATTGCCCAGCAGGGCAAGGCTCTTTATCCACCCCTCACCAACCAAGCGACTAAGCAGCTCACCCTACTATTCAGGCATGACCAAAGGGCAACTTCAGGTGTACTCTCCAGTCCAGCTGGTGAACCTGGGTATCCTGAGGCAGTAAAACTGCCTCATGTACACAGATAGCCCTCTCCTCCTACCACAAAACAGTAACATATGCAAGAGATGCAGTTATGCGACCCAAACCAGAGGCTAAGGTCTCTCCACCCAAGACTGGAACAGATAGTCATGAGGAGAAGGTTAACACTTGCCTCCAGCCTCACATAGACCTACTAAACCAGCACTGGCAAAAAATACACATAAATACATGAAATCATACTCAGAGGCTCTAAATAAAAACCTGCAAAAGCATCAGAGAGCTCCAAAGCAGATAACCAAAAAACCTGCACCTCCTGTCACAAACCAGACAACACATAAAACACAAAATCAATGTGCCGCACAATCACAGCTCTTAAGGTAAAATAACATACCTAACACACTAGTAATAGATACTCTATAGTCAGGCACACTGATGTCCCACTCACTAGGCTGGACAAGAAGAAGGTTACTATTAGCTGCCTGCTGGGAGCCAGAATCCGCCACATAACACAAGCACTCAGATCACTCCAGAACAAGTACAAATCTGACTCTGTCATTGTTCATGTTGGTGTGAATGAATTGAGTCGTACTTCCCTGGACTACATCAAAAGAGACATGGAAGAGCTCTCTGATCATGTAGCCAAGGTGGGTATGACCCTGACCCTGAGTAGCATCCTGTCCTCACCAAGAATGATACCTCAGTATAAAGAAAAAATGATCAATTTCAACAATTGGCTAAGCTTCTGGTGTCATTCAAAGGGGATCCAGTGTCTGTCAGCCTGGGATGACATTTTGACAAGCTGCGCTGCTTCGCAAGAGATGGCTTGCACCTGTCACCCCTTAGCTTTTGAATACTGGCCAAGGCTCTTGCTGCCCCCATAGTGCCTATTTTAGGTAAGGCTCAAAATTCAAACCTACCTCCGTAAACAGCACAAGTAAAAAAATGAGGGTTATGCTACTCAATGCCAGGAGTTTAAATCTCAAAATGCATGCACTCAAAGCACTCCTAAGTATGGAGAACATCGACATCTGTGCAGTAACTGAAACCTGGTTCAAAGCTCCAGACAGCACTCCAGCACTACTGGGCTACAACTCATACCACAAAGTTTGGCCACAGAACACGGACCGAAACACAAAAGGAGGGGGTGTATCCATGTTCACTAAGGATACACACACCTCCAGGTTAGTGGTGCAGCATGATACCTCGGAGATCATCCATGTGCAACTAACATCAGGCAAATCTGCAATGCAAATTGTGGCCTGCCACAGATCACCCTCCATGACCTAGGACCACCACTCTGCCTTTCTGGAGACACTAGAAAACATGAAGGTCCTACCGAACACCCTGATATTGGGCAATTTCAATTACCCTACCATTAACTGGGAAAACTACTTGAGTACAAACTCCCAGGCTCAGCGCTTCCTGGAATTTATCAACTCAAATGCCCTGAATCAGCTGGTAAACTCCCCTACCAGAGGCCACAACATATTGGACCTGGTCATCACCAACATGGGTGACAGGTGTTCCGCACCGGAGGTCAACCCATCACTGGTTAGATCAGACCATAAACTAATCACTCTGGATGTCCACACCCCACCACCACCCCCAACCAAGGAAACCACATGTAAAACATTTCTAAAGCAAACTTCATCTTACTTAAAGCAGAGGTGGTAAGTTTCACAGCCTCCACACTAAAGGATAACACTGCCCAAGATGTAGAATCTTTTACAATTGCACTCTATGAGCACCTACAAGGATGCGTGGATCGTGCCATCCCTAGCAAAACCAAGACTCACTCCCCTAAGAGAAGGAAACCAGTCTGGTGTACCCCTGCCATAAACAGGTTATACAACAAAAGTAGGAAACTAGTTCAGAAAAAAAGCAAATCCCAAGAAGGAAAGACATCCCTGATCAGTATCAGTAAGAAACTAAGGTCCCTCATAAAATCATCCAAGGCTAACTTCAAAAGAAAAATAGCCAAGGATTCGAAATATAACCACAAAGCCTTCTTTAGCTATGTCAAGAATCTAAGTGGCAACTCACAGATATCCTCTGAGCTAGTGCAAAATAGCACAAAATATACTGAACCTACTGATATTGCCAACATCTTGCCAGATAGATTCAGTGCAAACTTCACCTCCCTCTCACCTTCAAAACGGCCCACAACAATACCGGAAAATTGTAGTGTCCTGAAAATCACAGAAGCACAGGTGAAAACAGCCCTTTCAAAAGCTAAAAATACAGCATCAATGGGGCCAGATGGTGTCCCAGGCTGCGTCTTGCATGAACTACAGAACAAACTAACCCCCCACCTAAACACGCTGTTCAGCCTCAGCCTCTCCACAGGCTACATGCCCATAGAATGGTGCACAGCAATGGTTATTCCCCTCCACAAAGGAGGGGCCACAACTGACCCTGGTAACTATCACCCCATAAGCCTGACTAGCCTGTTCTACAAGGCTATGGAGCGCATCATCATGGAACTCATTAGCAAAGACATTGGGAACCTCCAAACACTTGACCCGACCCAGTTTGGCTTTGTTAAGGGCAGATCATGCCTACTAAACCTGATTGACTTCTTCGAGACAGTCACCAAGGCCATAGATGAGGGAAAGGTGGTTCACACAGCCTACCTTGATCTTGCCAAGGCATTCAACACCATTCCTCACTCAGGTATTATAGAAAAACTCACCAGCCTGAACATAAACCCCTATATCACAAGATGAGTTGCCAACTGGCTTACAGACAGAACTCACACGGTAAGAATAGCGGGCTCCAGGTCCGACTCTAAACCAGTCACAAGTGGTGTCCCACAAGGCTCTGTCCAGGGACCCCTACTGTCCGGCATATACTTCTCAGAAGTACAGACAAACACAGGAGGAATATGGCTAACCAAGTTCACCAATGACTGCAAACTGGGAGCCATAATTGACTCTCCGGCTGACACATACATCCTTCAAAAAGGCCTTACTGAGACAGACACCTGGTATCAAAGTCATGGCCTCAAGCTAAGTGCCAAAAAATGCAGTCATCCCATTTGGGAAAAACAAAACACCCACGAATTACTACATAGGCGGCAGCCCCCTTAATACAGAAGAGGCAATAAGAGATCTGGGGACTCAGGTAGATAGTAATCTCTCCTTTGACAATCATATTGCCAAAGTAGTTAGGAAATCCTTCTATTTGGCCCATCTAATTACTAAAGGGTTCACATCTAGAAATAAAGAGGTTATAGTGCCTCTCTACTCATCACTCATCAGACCCATCATAGAGTACAATGCCCCATTTGGGATGTACCTCACAAGACACTTCCAACAGCTGGAAAGACCACAAAAGCACCTCACCAAAAGGATTACTGGCCTCAAACATATGTCCTATGCAGCCCAACTGAAAAAACTCTGGCTGTACTCAGTGGCATATCGCTTACTCAGAGGTGATCTCTGCCTGACTTACAAAGCCATGTCTAACTCAGAATTGATGGACATGCTCCACCTAAAGAAATCCAAGTCACTGTGAGCCACACACTCTAGTGAGCTAAACCTCACCACAACAATAAATAGAACATGCTGGAGGGATAGATTCCTGTCACAGAGACTCCCCATTCTTTGGAACAAAATTCCTAACTACATTAGGCAGAGACCCTCACTAACACTCTTCAAGAGAAACCTTGACGAGTGGATGGGTAACAGAAAATACACCCCTGGGATCACTTCATTGGCTCTGTTTGACAGAGGCTCAGTTAATTAATCAATGGGGCAGCGAAAGCCGACACACTCTGGCTAGGCTTATAAATGCCCTCGGGCAGATAGCCTAGTACCTACCTATGAACCTATGAAACATAAAACCCATCGTCTCTATTCTACCACTGACTCAGATAACCAAACTAAATTTCTTAGATATTAAACATACTTAATCTTCAAGATTCCATATATACTAAGCTATATAATCCCTTATCAGAAGCAGAAGAAATAAAAGTTTTTGATACTGTGGCAAAAGGAAATTTCTTCACTGCTGCTGTTTGAAGAATTTTGATGGCATAAGCAAGCCTTTCCTCAACAGAAACCTTCTATTCCTTAGGAGCCGAATAACTGAATTTTCAGTATTTACTAAACTGCTATAACTCAGGTACTAGTATAATCACTCTTACAAATCATTCTGCTTATCTAGAGGTCCCAGCAAAGGCAAGACTTATATATTTATACGTTTGTATTAACGGGAGATCAGCTCCCATATGTGTGACCACTAAATGGTTAACCATACTTAATTGAAGCAGCATGTGTATTACCACTGTAGTAGGTGACCATTGCGTCTTGTGTCATTATCTCTTAGCCACTGTAGCACACATATGGTTAGCCTTCTATGGACCAGTGACCAAAACAATAAGGAAAGCAGAAAACAGGGAAATGGCAGAAGTGCATTTCAATAAACCAAAATCAAAGACTATAGCAATCATAAAGAAGAAGGACTGCACATCATTAGATGCGCCATATAAGATAATTCAAAAATGTGTACCCGTTCTAGATATAGGAACACAACAGTAGTTACCATCAAAGATTATGACCCAGACTATTTGAAGGAGTGTATAGAAAGAATAGCTAAAGCTGCCAGTTTCAGTAGCGGCAATGACAGAGTTCAAGTCAGGTATGCCTCTTCGCATTCTAGTGCTGCCACTACAAGCAAAGGAGAGTATTGTCAACCTCCATGGGACATGGATAATGACGACTGAAAGAGCAAAGTCTACCAAGTGCTGGCAGCTTTATTCTGCATATGGTAGTGTAGGAAAAATGCCTTCATTAAGAGACTGGTGCAGGTTACTCTCCCATTACCCAAGTAAGAAAAAGCATACAGCTTTCTTTTTTATCTAATTCTTGATGCACTTTCAGCCATCCAAAATAGTGGGGAGTCCTTCATACCAGTGTTTAACTTCCTGTGTACTGCAAGTAGAACAAGATCTTTACATGGTAGCTCTGCATCTCTGAATCATGAGAAAGAAACCAACATGGCTGACCAGATCCTGCACAAACTTTAACAATAGCCTACACAGAGCTTGGGGAAGTTTCTTTGTGTGATTTTCTATAATCTCATATTGTGAATGTCATTTGTTTTTCTTCTGTAAAGTTTGGGATTTGGGATTTTTTTAGTTTTTCAATGATGCTTTATTTAAGTTTGCTGGGGTTATTGATGCTGCATTTGTTAGATAAATTAGTATTATTGTTCGTGTCTGCTGCTGCTCCCTAGGCATACTGCTCATGTGTCGGCTGGTTCCCATGGAGACTCCCATTGTGTTGGTCTTATGCTACTGGTGTGTGCATGGAACTGACAAATATACAAACTGATCCTTCTTACTTTATTCCTTTCATTTCTTAAAGGCACAGCATACGTCAACCCCATTGTTTGCCCATCCTGTTCCATTACACTACAAAACCTGTCACTTTTACTTATTTTTTTTTTATGTTTATTTTGTATTTGTTATCAAGATAGTCCAGATGGGCAACAAGACCCTTTGCAGCAGAGGTCTTGGGAGAAAAGTTTCACAAAAATAGAGAAAATTACATGCAAATATAAACATAAATAAAGACAAACAGCATAAAATAATATAGAACAGTTAACAGTATTTTACACAAAACATTGTAGCCTTATGGTTTGCTAAGATGTACATATATACTTAATGAGAGTATTTACAATGTGAAGAGTTTATACATAGCAGTCTAAAATTACATTTGCAATTTTGGTGTTAAGATTAAATTGTAGGAGGGTTAGGCAAAGAGGATTTAGGTGGTGAGGTAGTATATAATGTTAGATAAGGTAGAGAGGTGTTAAGAGGAGTTTAGAGTTTGAAAATGCAAAGAACAAGAAAAAGGTCTGAGTGTGGATGAGTTGTAGCAGTAGAACGTAAAGTTTAGACAGGATGCAGAGAATTATAAGCTAGATGAAAGGAAAGAGAGAGAGAAGAAGAAAAAAAAAGAGAAAAGGCCTGAGTAAGACTATGAATAAACTTGGAAGTAGTAAAGGCTGTGTTGTGTGTTTAGGTGAATAGTGCGTCAGAGAATAAGGAAACAACAAAAGAGAGAAGGTCTGGGGAAGGATGGGGATGCAGTATTTTAATATAGCACGTACAGGAGAGATGGGGAAAACAGAATGTGGGAGGAGGAGGTGGTACGTAAGAAATGATGGAGAGTTAGAAAGAAAATGCATAAAGTAGTGTTTGGACAGCCAGAGGATTAGGGAGGGATAACAAAAGGTGAGAATGGAAAAAAAGAGATGGCGGACCTGTAGGTTAAAGGATAGTGCAGTGCAAAGTAGAGCCAGGCAGATCTGAAATGTGAATCTGAGTGGGAGTTAAGTACAGGGGTTAGGTAATACAGAAGGATTTTGTTTAGCCAGGGGGTTATACAAATAAAGAGACAGGTATCATTTATATGTTTTTTTAATTCAGTTTTAAAGGTCCTTTGCAAACTAGTTTTTCTTAGCAGGTGTGGGACAACACAGAATCTCCATCTAGGCTGCTTGATTTAAATATGAATATGACAAGAGAGTTTCTCAGTAGAATGTGATGTTCTGTTCAGTTTGTAAGCATGGGTGATATGTCTTAGACTTGGACATTTTTGTGGGTAATAGATTATTTGTGAGTTGTAGGTAGTTGTGAGTGTGTAAGTGTGTAAGTGCATTGGGCAGCTCTAGCCAACATATTTGTGTGAGTACAAGGCAGTGATGAGCTCTATATGGTTGGTTTGCATCAAATTTTTGTAACCTTCTTGTAGTACTTTTCCAGCTTTGTGAATTGGGTGGAGCAACAATCTGAATAGCAGACACAAAGCATAGAGCAAGGCAAGAAGTAAATAGGCTGTTTCAATTGTTATTCCTATGCTATCTGAGAGGTAAGGCTTTATTCTACAAAGTGAGCCTGTTGTGTTTTTTTTTGGATACCTCTAGATTATGGTGTTCAAATTTGAGGCATTTGTCTATGATTATGGTTAGTAGCTTGGTATGAGAAACTGGTTTATTGTTGTTGCCATCCTTTATTTTTATTTATTTTAGGGTTTAAGAAAAGTTGGGAATTGTCTAGCTTGCCTTTAATATTGAGAAAGTGAGTTGGGTTATATCTTGGAGTGAGGATAGACTCTTGGCTGAACTGGTAGTGTCAAGAGTTTTTGGCATATTGTACAACAGAGATGAGCTCAGAACCTGTGTGTAAATCTATTTCAACTATAGATTCCTGATGACATGATAACAAAGCCGAAATATACATATCCACAGCTAGTGGGGTTTGGCTTTATTAGACTGAAATTGTCCATTAAAATGGCGAAACAAGTCATGGGCATTCAGAATCACCAATTAGCTGAAACATCTGATGCTCATAATGGTCATTTGCATATATCCCATGTGCCTCTGATACAAGAGGTTTGGGAGGTCACTCAGTGGAAGTTCTAGCTTTGCTGGAGTTTTCATTTTGTTTTAACTATAGATTTCTGGAAAATGCCCATAGAAATAGATGAGAAGAAAGGGAAGTCAAGTTGCCACTTTACAGATTGTTGTCTTTCGGACAGATAACTATAACCATTGAAGTGGTGCTTGGGTTAAATCACATGAAGAGAGTTTGTCTAGTAATTTTTGATGTTAGACAGTATCAAAATCTTTCGATAGGTCAAGAAGGACAGTGGAAACCAAATTGCCATCATTTCTGTATTGGTTTATCAGATGATAAAGTTTAGTAATGCAAGGGTAGTTTTATGATTAGGCCAAAAGACATTTCAAGTAGGGGAAAAATAATGTTTTCAATGACAAATGTTAGAAACCTTGTTTAGATGCATTTTTCAGGATTTTAAATAGCGAGGATAATATTGTTAAAGAGCAAGTTCAGAACAGTGTCCATCTTATGTAGTGGAATAATACAGGATATATTTCAGAGTTCTGGAAAAATAGCTTTCTTTAAAGGAATAGTTAACAGGAAAGGACACTGTATAGGCAGCAATCTTGATATATTCCATGGGTAGTTGGTCAGGTGCTAGCATGGTAGTTTTTTAGCTGTAGCTTTTTTTTATGGATGAGTTGGCTATTGGTTTAAGAGAGAAAGTGATATGATGATTATCATTGTGAGATGAAGATGAAGATTGATAATGTGAGCTGGGATAGTTAATGTGGAGTTATCCTAAATCTTAACTCAAGGATGCTGCAGACTGGATGAACTGTTGGTTGCACTGAGAGGCTGGTTCCCTGTGTTGGTGAGATTGAAGGTGTGGATTCGGTAATTCTACAATGACTGAGGAGATTGTTTATTTCTGTGGGTTCTATACTATTATTGATTTGTCTAAGTTTTCTTACAAGTCCAAGCTTTCTAGGTTTTATTCCAGTCTTCCAATAAGTTACTTAGTATGTCTATTTAGCCACGTGGATACTTGAAATTTTACTTTTTAGTTTGAAAAGGGGCAAGATCATTTAGGACATTTAGGAATATAGTTTGAATTCTGTAACAGCCCTATCTAGGGGTAATGTTTTACACATATTCCAAATGGAAAAGGTATAACGTACTGATAAAGGTTTCAGTATTGAAGTGAGAGAAGTTTCTTATACTACTGTAGTGACATTTATGGGGAATGGCATTCCATCTCGATGGAGAATTTTCAGAGAAGCTTTTCCCTTTCAGACAGGTTAAGGCAGTGACCAAAACTGCACCTTTGTGGTTATTCGATGAGTAGGAAGACTTTGTAAAATAACTTACTTGGTTAATTCACAATTTATGGAAGCAGTTTTTTCTTTATAAGTATTTATCTGATGAGCCTTAGAAACACTTTTCAAAAATCTCCCTTAGAGCCCAAGGAAGGATTTCTCAAATCCCAAACTGGACACTAAAGTCTTTATCAGCACTATGACTACACATAACTGGACTTGGCTTTCAAAACTGAGGAGCATAAGGATAAAGGCCTACAATACTGAAATCAGTTGGTCACTCCCTTTTGGAATTGATCATTTCAATTAAATGAAATAAATCCATCAACTTCCTGCATCCTACTTCTAAATATTTTATAATCACAAATATACAAGCATACACTGTTACATATATCTGAGCAAAAGAATGCTCATCCATTTAAATGCTGCAACTGACTAAATGCAATACAAAAACATCAGGAAGTAAAAAGTTACTCAGAAAAGAAAAAAATAATAATAATCTGGTGTCCATCTGCAGTACAAACTCTCTTTCTTGAGTGATTTTATTTCTTGGGGCAGGTGAGGTTGGGAGTGTTTTTATAGGTTTGTTTTATAGCTATTTCTCTAGTATACTAATTTTCATCCTCAAACTCCAAGCATCTACTTGCTGGAGATACAGACATCATATATGCACAATTTTAGTCATATCTTGTCTAATTTCTATTTAGAACATCAATAAAAAAAGTCTTAAATTAGGCCTTTTACCTAACAGAATACCTAGAAAACATAATGTATTTCTAGATACAGTCTATGAACTTCAAATTATCAATTTGGTAGAGATAGCCATCTCAGAATACTGGAACATGGGAGCAAATTCTTGGCTGTACCATGTCTTCTAGCAAATCTTAATAGGACATACAATGATTTTTTTGATTACTTCTGACCTAAAAAAATGTCTGTGGGTAAAAGTGTATATATTTATTTTATTGTGGGATGTAGAAGACTGAGCAAAAGCTGGGCAGCAGTTATCAAAAATAAACAAATAAGTAACGTCCACCAGTATGTCATTTGTCAAGGACTTACAACATGCTGAAGAGACATTCCATTACATTATGGAACAGCTTTCCATTGCTAAATATATGTCTTCAGTTTATTTATAACTGCTTGACAAGTAGCTTCCTAATTTTTTGTTTTTCTATTAGTCACAGCATACAAAATGCAGACATTTTTCATTATTATTTTACTTTATTTCTATTTATTTGGAAATGCTGATAATCATTAGTTATATATGTAACACCCTAGCATAATTATTAGTGGAAGCTCTGCAGTTATGAAAATGATTCTACAGATTTTATTTTGTTTAATAGATATGGTTGACTAGATTTGTTTTTCTTCATACAAGTTTCTTCCCTTGATAAATTATTCTAAATCCACATCTGTTCAAAGTATTACACATTTTTAGTAATTCAGGAAAATGAATAATAGAAAATAAACTTTACTCAGAGGATCAGAATGCCAGAACTTCATTCCCTAACAAAACCAGCCAAAAGCAAAAACACTTTTAAAATGTTTTTTTTTTGCAGGGAGGCAGGCTCCCCCTGCACCCCCTGATGTGGAGGACTAGCACTCCTCACGCCCCATATACACACACGCACACACACACACACATATATATATATATATATATATATATATATATATATATATATATATATATATATACACACACACACACACACACACACACACACACACACACATATGGCAGGAATGATGTCAAATTTTCAGCCATGTTTCTTCTTTATTTGTGGAATGACTAGCATAAATCAAGTGGAAAACTAAGTGTCTTTATTCTGACGAAGTCTTCCAGCAAGACAAAAGCGCTAAATTCTGTGGAATAAAAACTGGTACTTTTCCGTTAACGGGGCAACAGCTTTCTGGGCTTGGATTTGCATTAATGGAAAAGTACCTCAGGTTTCTGTCCAAAATGAAATAATAAGACACAGCTGTTTACCCCTGTGAGGTGCTTAAGGTAAATGAGAAAAAGTTGTTACGATACATACATAGTCCCTTGCCACGACATGCGCCTCATAGCTGAAAGGGGCAAAAGTTGCTTTGGCCTCGTTAACGGTTTTTGTCCTGCGGAAAGTATTTCCTCCTGCAGCACAAATGAAGTTACTTGTATTGGTACCATTTTTTAAGGATGCTTATAAATATTTGTCTTAGTTCTGCAGCTATTATATTTGTGGAAAATAGTGACATGGTAAATTAAGCACCGTGCACATACAATTGATATACCATTCTCAAACCCTCGAGATTTCTGCCGTGGTTATTGGTCCACAATTACTTTCTGATTTACGGTGTCTGTTTCAACAACAGTGTTTCCTGTTCAGTTCAGAGTGTTTCCCATTGCTCAAGATTAGGTTGTATTGAAATTAGACATCATTATGCTCATGGGTGACTTGATCACAAATTGCAGGTTGAATTTACAAGTGTTTCTAGGTGGTTATTTCACAGGATTATAACAGTCAGTTTTCAAAAACAAAATTATGGTGTTTGCTACCCCTCAATAATAATCCATTTAAAAATAATACACACTACTACTGTCCTTTTAACTGAAAAGGTGTCCATATTAATGTAACTGTAAATGGAGCTGGATAAATTCCCTTACCAAGTCATCACTTAGAAATTCTGACCTTAAATTTAGAAGGCAAAGTCAACTTGTTATTTTAAAGAGAGAAGAATGTGCCGGGTTACTTCCGTTTTTAGTTATGAGAATGATAGGTGTGTGTGTGTGTGTGTGTGTGTGTGTGTGTGTGTGTGTGTGTGTGTGTGTGTGTGTGTGTGTGAACACTGACACACATGTTATATATTTATACAAACACATATTGAAAAAAATATGTGTGTGTGTATACTTTCCGTAGGACAAAAACCATTAATGAGGCCAAAAAGTGGTTGCCCCGTTAACGGAAAAGTACCTAAAAACTTAAGATATACTGCTGTTCCTGCTGGTGCTTTTTTGTGGTGTGTTCTCAGACTTAGAGCTGTTTGCCAGGGTCTATTTAATTTAGCACTAGAGTTACACCACCCAAAAAAGAATGAGGGACATCCTTGGCTTAGAGCAACAATCTGGAAACTTTGGCACTGTCAGCAGTAGTAGGTGGCAGAGAGAGTGCCAACAGGGAGTACATCAGAAGAAGGGGAGAGAACAGGAAAATAAACAAATGAAAGCAGTGGCCATATTCCAGGTTACTCAGGATCTTACTTTTTTCCTTCATTTCTGCAAAAGGCTATCCAGTACATAAGCTTATATTTTTCTGACTAGACCTATTCTCATTTTCAGTACTCTAGACCATTTTTCCCAGACCCGATGAAAACGTTTCAAACCTTTTTATTTTTTTTTTGTATGAGGTTACAAAATGGCTGAAGAATGAGTGGCATGATATATCCATGTTACTAAGCTGAGCATTGGCATCAATCAGGACCTATATGCACTAGCATGCATTATTTTTGAGGTGGGGGGGCATATAAGCTTCTAATATTTGCAGTTTATATACACTATGTGGGACTCCACAGATAAATGAGTTCCTCCAACAGTGCCTACTTGTTCCTACTAAGAAGAAAAACCCTCTCATTCTGTTGGGGGTGCCTATACCACATGGCACTGATATTGCTTATCGTTCCATTAAAGGTTAAGTTCCAGATTAGCAAACCCAGTTTCTAAGTGCACATATTCGCTTATAGGTTGCATTGTCTCTAATTGACCAGACAGCATTGACCATGCCCCCAAAATGTTCTGAGTGATTCCTATCCATTTGTTGTTGTTTGGTGTAAAAGTCAAGAATATCCTGACCTGATGCAATATGGATTTAGCCAGTGGTCCCAGCTGATGAGGTCTTCATGCAAAATAAGACTGATCACATTAACTGAGGACCCATTTTGATAATTGTAATGTTTCCATTGTATTCCATCATGTTTTGCACATAGCCTGGGATCTCCATGGCAAGCACTTTCTTTTTAAAGAGAGGTGAGCCATTAAAGTCTGCAAAAATGTCTTACCAGTGCCTCTGTTGATTAAACCATGTTCGTGAAGACAGGCAGATCAACAGTTCAGTTCCTTGCCAAGAGATGTCTATAGCTTGGTGCATGAAATCTTAAATAACACATTTAAATGTTTATTTAAAGGATAGTTTGCATGTATTTCTCATTTTTACACAAGCTGTTATGTAGTGTTAAGTATACCCAACTACTACCCAGGGACCACTGCAGTTTGCCCCCCTTCCTAAGGTGCAGCAACTTTAGGGCTGATTATATGGTATTCAGTTAAGGGATTGTTTGGAGTTCCCTACAGCAGTGGTGTGGGGACTTCTCTTCCAAAGATTTGCATCTTTTATTTTATATTTGACAGGATTTGCTATGCAGTATACAATATTATTACTAGATAATAATGCTTGACAGGTAAAAATTCAATGGTGATGTTGTCAGTTCCATGGCTTCTGAATGTTCATGAATTTTTATTTTTAAAGTCCTTAATTTCTGCATTTCTAAAGTATAGCCAAACAATCCATCCTGTACTAATGAGGGCAAAGAAAAAAAAAAGATGGAAACATGCACGTCCACAGTTTGTAGGGTTTAGCCCATTGTCCTGAATGTACCCATAAAGACTGAAAAAATAAAAGCTCATGGGCATTCAGAAGCAATGTAGCTGAAACATTGTAATGTCCTTAAGGGGTCATTACCATATATCCCATGGACCTTCAATACAGGAGTTTTAAGGTATTGCACAGTGAAGAGTCTAGATTGCTAGATCTTTCTTGCAGTTTATAACTAAGAAAATGAAGATGTTTATTTGCATAATGTGTTACTCTGTTTCAATTAATTAAAATGGGCACGTCTAGCTATAAAACTGTAAACAGCTCAGCACACCCGTTGGTTTTATTGTACAAAATGTTCAGACACTGTAAGGATTACATGCTCCATTTTCTGAGTACAAGTCTTCATTGCCATTGAAGCGTTTTTGCAAGCTTGACTCTGTCCCCAATTTGTTTTCCTAAATGAAACACATTCAACAGAGTTGATAATTTCAGAAATGTGTTTTTGCCAGAAAAGAGGAACTGCTACTACGTTTGCGTCACCATTGCCTGCAAAGGCAGTGAAATAATAATTTATTTGTGGAGTTTCTGTATGAGGAAGTATGTCTACTTCTGAGCAAGCTGTGGAAAGATTAACCACATTATACATTATTTATTGTGCAAGTTATGAAGCAAAAGTGTTAACACCATGAAATCAAGAAGCTGCCATGCGAACACCTCTGAAGCCTGATTTTCCAGTGAACCATCTTTCAGGGTAATACCTAATAACAGCTGTTTCTAACCTGCCTACTCAGTACAAACATGGAAGTTTCTGTGTTGTTCTGTTCTGTTACTGAATGGCTGCAGAAGTGTTTTAAATGGATGACATGCATGGATTTCTAAGTTAGATTAGCTTTACATTAAAAATGAAGGAAAACTTACTTAAAATATGATTTGTCCTCTGGTACTTTGTTCAAATGCATTTAAAAAAACTGTCTTAAATAATCAGCTTTGTAGCCTTAAAATGATCCTTCACTTTCATTTTGTCACAGGTTCAGAGGTAATTACTAGGCTAGCTGCTCTTGCAGGCTATTTTAAGCCAGGCCACTTTCCCTTTTTGTGCTCAAAATAACCTATCCCATTTGGTTATAGATTGCCTTTACCTATCTCGTGGTTGATAATTACATATTACCCCCCTAAAGAGAATAACTGGAATCGTACCATAGATAATTTGAAAGTACCCATCTATGGCATAAAGCACTTAGGAGATGCCTCTGTCCATTAGGAGTGCAGGGTGCAGTCCTTGGCAAAATTTTCTGTTTCTATCCATAACTCTAAGCTGTGCTTGAAAATGGACAAAGGTGAACTTTCTTTTATGTGGATGGGGAGTCTGTTCCAGAGCAGCAGTATCCTCTGTGAGATATACTAGTCCCAGCAAACCATTCTGTTAATGCTGCAGAGGGTTTAAATCCATAGGCAGTGTATTTCTGATGCCATTTAACTTGCTGATGCGCAGTAATTCCAGGGCTTTTTTTGGGCCGGTAAGCACTAGTAAGGCATACCGGCACCTCTGCTGCCCTGTTTCTTTAAAAAAAAAACTTACTTTTTTAAGGGCATTCTTCTTTAAGAACACCCTTTGCGTTGGGTAACACGATACAGAAGACCTTCTGCATCTGTGCAATGTGCGACCGATTGTTTACATCTTCCTGGTCCGTGTGCACAGAATTTGAATTTGTGAAGATGTTTGGACTGTGGACTATGACTGGAGAAGTGAGTGGTAGGTGTTTGTGTGTGTGTTTAAATTTTTAAGAGGAATGTGTGTGTGCAAGAAATAGGTAGGCAGGTGTGTGTGTGTGTGTGTGTGTGTGTGTGTGTGTGTGTGTGTGTGTGTGTGTGTGTGTGTGTGTGTGTGTGTGTGTGTGTGTATGAGTGTGTGAGTGAGTGAAATGTCCAGACTTTAGTCTCACATCCATGATCTATTTCTCATAAAACTTTGTTCTTCTGGTAAATCATTGAGGATTAAGACAGCAAATAATGGCAGACATTTGAGCTTTAGGCTTCATATCCTTCAGAAAGTTCATACTAATAGAAAACCTGTTCTATCAACTTTCTAAGTTTGTAAGAGCAATATTTAAAAGGTGTCCCTATTTTTGGACATTTGTCCCCCCCCCCCATTATGTGTGTCTTTGTCCAGATTTCTTGCTCTAAAAGGTTGAGAGGTATGGGGAAGGGTCTAAGAGGGAGGTAGGGGTGTATGTGTGTGCAATACCTCTCAACTGTGCAGATTTTCACAGAATGTCCAGATTTTTGCCTTATATTTTTGGTCTGTTCCTCCTAAAAATTGTCATTCTTTTGAGAAATCACCGGAATGATCTAAGGATTAAAGTTACTAACTAATAGCATGCATTTGAGTATCATTTCAGACTTCACATCCTTTAGAAAATGCATTCTAACACAAGTCCTGTTACTCTAGCAACTTTCTGATTTTATAAGAGCAATATTTAAAATGTGTCCCTAGTTTTGGGCATGTGTTCCCCCCATTATGACAGGCTTTGCCCAGACTTCTTGTGCTAAGAGGTTGAGAGGTATGGTTTGTGTGTGTGTGTGTGTTGTGTGTAAGAGATAGGTAGCATACCTCTCAACTGCCCAGGGTTTGCAGAATGTCCAGATTTTTGCCCCATATTTTTGTTTTTTCCTCATAAAAAGATTGAAGTTGCTAAATAATGACAGATATTTGAGGTTTAGACTTCATAACCTTTAGAAAAATGCATACTAACACAAATCCTGTTATTCTAGCAATTTTCTAAGTTCATGAGAGAAATATTTATAATCTGTTCCTATTTATTTTAGACTTTGTCCTGATTTCTTGCATTTAAAGATTGAGGTGTGTGTGTGTGTGTGTGTGTGTGTGTGTGTGTGTGTGTGTGTGTGTGTGTGTGTGTGTGTGTGTGAGAGACAGTGAAATGCCCTAGATAGGGTTAGAAAGTGGTTAATAATTTGCTTAGGCTCAAGCCCTGTACCTTAGCTACAGGAAACAAGAGCCTGATTCCTCTACCCAAAATATGCAACTGTTTTGCTTAGCAAATGGTATCACTGTTATGTGTTTAGCGTTTTAAAGCAGTGTTAGTAGTACAGCAGGAAGAATACTTTTGTTCAGATACAGAAGGTTGTGGGTTCTAATCCTACAGCATGTTGATGGATTGCTGATACTGTCATGGATTTTAAGAGGGTGGGGTGCTGCAGTCCTGAGTATGTCCTCCTTTGGATAAGATGCCTAGTAACATGAACCTATTTTAGTTTGCCATTCATTCCCTATTGCAATATTACCAAGTATGTCCTCCTTTGGATAAGATGCCTAGTAACATGAACCTATTTTAGTTTGCCATTCATTCCCTATTGCAATATTACCAGCTTATCATTTTTAATGTAACATAGGCAATTTATTCTTCAAGGGCAGCAGGCAGTGAATTTGTAGATGAAATACTTGAACATAAACTTTTTTTGCTAGCAGCAACCTTTTTATTAGTTACAGTCAGATCTGTTTAATGTGGAATTGTTTAGATGACTTTTACTTCTGCAGATACTGTGCATATTGACTGATATTGGTGGTTTTTAATGACAGAAGTCTGAGTAGCCTTTTATGGTTGAAATCTTCTGAATTGGGCAATTTTGGCATTATTGATTCATATGTTTTGTTTCTTTGCTTACTGACTACAAATTTAAAACATGCTCTAACAAGTGTTGTTGTATTATACAAGGGATATAATTTAATTATTATATATTATAATTTAATACAATCAGGAAGGTGAATCAAAGAAATGTTGCATGGTCCTAAAAATGTGTGCAAGGGGTCTATGATTTGAAAACAGCCCAAAGGTAAACTTAATCTGCCACTGGCCAGATGCATTTTCTTTGAATGTGGGTTTCAATGCTGTTTCAATGAATGTGAGTTTCAAAGTCACAGAAGTTTTAATGCTAAGTCTGTTTTCATTGTGAGACTGCATTGCTTTGTTTAGCAAACATCTATCAGTGTTTGTGCTGGAAAATTTGAAATAAAAGTTTTAAATTAAATCCAAATATCTGTAATCATTGTAAAAGTAAAGCAGAAAGCAGTATGCACACTGAGAGTTTTGAACAGTGTTTATGGCACCTGGGGAGAACTAGCCAAATAATGGGACACTGGAATGGCTGCTTGGGGGGGGGGGGGCTGAGTGGGGTTGACCCAAATCCAACACCTGTTTGTTTAAGAAAATGCACTAAGTAAATCCATCAGTATTGGGTCAGAGGATGCCTTGTATGCCAGATGCAGGTCATCTGTTAGTAGTCTGTAGGATGCTGAGTATGGTGACAGTGGTTGGCCATGTAGAACATGTTGTTTAGACCTTGTATCCTTTTAGTATGGTATCTCTGTTGGTGTTGCAGTTGTTGCATGTGTCTGGACAGAGACATGCCAAAGGGGGCATTATATTCAATTTTTGGCCTAATGAGGGCTGTGTAAAGGGGCAACAATGACATCTTTGGATCTAGATACAATGCCTTTGTTTATAAACTGTGCAATATACAAGGACTTTTTTACAACAATAGATACAATGTTGGTCAAAAGTTTGGTCACTGTCAACATAAGTTCCCAAATTTTGAACAACTTGGTCAACTCTTAGGGGCATATTCTCAATGTGGTAGTTGCCTGGAGTAGATCACTTCTCAAAGGATTGAATAATGCATTTTTGGCATTTATTTTTGGACCATGATTTTGGCACCAGATATTTATTTGAGATAAACCATCCTGCAAGATGATTAAGCCATTTGGGGAATCAATGAGTGTTCCTAGTTTGCCATCATCTGCAAATGTAGTTAGCCAGAGACCTTTGGTATTGGTTTTTACTCTTCTTGTCACTGGCAGTATCCATTGTCCACTTGCCTAGTATATGTTGTGCTTTATGGGAGAAGAGGTCACATGCAGGCATACTGCAAACAATGCAAGAATATGTATGTACATGGATGAATACAGATATGCAGATGAAGAAGTGCAATACAATGCACGTATAATGAGATGCAAATGATTCCCCTTGAAAGTAGGTCATGATTCGTAGACATAAGGACCAATAGGAATGTAGCAATTTGCATGCCATGTCACTATAAAAGCAAACAGCATGTAGGAATTTGTCAAGTTGCAACAAACAAAAATGCTAGTAGAAGCAACGATCATGCAGCAGCACTTTATTGAGTTTCAGTATCACTACCTCTCTCAGTAATGATGTGATGTCAAGCTGTGCAAATGAAAACAGCAATGGCAGTGTGCTGCTTGTCACCAACTGATTAAACAGCAGCTGACAGACCATTTATGAGTGAAAGGAGATATAATATGGGTGTTAGCTGATATGTATTATCCATGAACAGGATTGTGTAGAATTCATGTATTTTCTATATCACTGAACACTAAGGTATATGTAATATTAGCTACAAGGAGCTTCCACAGCTAAACAGGGGACATACTGGACATATCACTGGCATTGGTCAGTAGAACACTCAGTACCTTACTTCTTTCACTCCTTCTGCATGTAGATGTGCATATTGGTCTCCTTAACACACCACTCAGTGGTAAGTGAACCACCACTACAAGGGGCTTTTATGATATCACCCACCTTCTTAAAGTGCTACATGCTATAGATTGCACAGTTAGGGCAATAAAGACCCCATATGGTGTCTGTGAATTTCAGTATGTCAAAAGGAAGGGCTGCTATTCTTTAAAGTGCCAGGTAGTGTGCTACACACAGGGGTTAATAACCAGTGTGTGTCAGCACTGCACACTGGCACTACCCCTGGTTCAGACATCTTGCATACAAGTTATTTACATCACTGTTTCCTGCATAATGAAATTCCATACGGCTACCTAGTCGTTAAGTGTACGCACTGATATAGCCAAGCATATACAGAGCCAAAGACAGTGTGTACAAATATCTTCATCACCCATATATTCCCACTGTGGTTCAGGTAATATCAGATACTTGCTGCAGCTCTTATTGATGACAAGAATGGTCATTCCTCTTCCCCCGTAACTGAATATACTACATGAAACTTCAAAAATACATCTTTATTCCTCCAAAAGAGAGAGCAGCAGAGAGAGAGTCTCCTAAATCTGCTAGCTAAAGTCATTTTTATCTGGACTAATCCTATGTACCATGCTTCTTGTTAATCCATTCACCCTCTGGGTCAAA
This sequence comes from Protopterus annectens, assembly GCF_019279795.1. Classification (NCBI taxonomy): domain Eukaryota; kingdom Metazoa; phylum Chordata; order Ceratodontiformes; family Protopteridae; genus Protopterus; species Protopterus annectens. Next base: position 1,162,163,904 of record NC_056728.1, on the reverse strand, counting down.
CGTGGGATACCAGACCTGTCTCAAGCTTTCTGTATTACCTCTGTCATCTTGAGGACATGATCCCACCTATGTAAAAAAAAAAAAGAGACATAGCTATAAGACATTGATGCTGAGGACAATAAGCTACCAATTATAAATAGTGGGTCATCATAGGTATACACAACACTACAGGTCTGAACAGGGATACGAAAACTATAGGTGCTACTGATATTCTGTGCTATGGACAATGGCATGCTCCAGTGATATGACTGACCAGAGGCAGAAACAGATATGTTAGACTTGTTCATGTGTACAGATTGACTACCTGTCAAAAAAGGACTTATGGGAGAAAGGTGAGCTTCACAGACTGAATGATTAGGAGCCATCAAGGAGGTCAGAAGTAACAGTGGGATTCAGGATGTGATGGTGTGTTAAATATGGGGAGGACCCCTACAGGTGCCTATGAACAAAACATGTCTGTTTATAACATAGTATAGTGTAGGGATAGGTGATCTGGAGAGTGGGTTGCCTTCCCACAGCTACAGTGTACATATACGGCTATTTATATTACGTGTGGGCTAAATGCAGGTACAAGGTGAAGGTAACTATAGTACAGATTAATCTGAGTACATTTAGAGGGATCACCTGTACAACACACACATGAGAATTACATCTTACCACAGTACTGCAGAACATTGTGCATCTACTTAGGGCAGTGTTATCCTAAACTCTGCTATTCTGCTAGCAGGAGCTTGCTTTAAATAGCTGAATCTTTGTTGTTGCTGCTGCTTCTCCTTTTTTTGGTGCATGGTTTGACATTTAAAATGGCCACATTTCCACCTAACTTGCAAGTATATATGTAGCATTTTTCACATTATGTATTCAAAAAAAGTTGGGTCAAGTTTTATATTATGTAATATATATTATATACATATTCAGTGTATATAAATCCCTATATTTTAGTAAAGTGCAGATATGGCATAATGTGGAGGTACATTCTGTCACGTGCCACCAGTATGCCATGCCTGAGAGCTTGTGCATGTTGTCTGTATATATATATATATATATATATATATATATATATATATATATAGACATACATACAGATGTTGCCTGTCTATATGTCATGGCAGTGCTGCATTCCGTAGGGGAATGCATGACTCTTCACATGTGAGGCACTATGTCAGGTTTCTGCTATCTTCCACGTACACTTTGGGCTATGGCTTAACTGTGAGGTTATGGGTACAATTCCAGGCTTTTGTTATCTTGCACGTACATGTTAGGCTGTGGTTTAATTGTGAGGCTCTGCACACATTCTCAGGCTTCTGATGTCATTCACATCTACGTGGGAGAGCAGTTTTCCAATGATGTCTGTATCAAGCCTATACCTGCGAGTGAAGGCTGTTTTACTTTTTTGTTTTTCAACACAGGCAGAATAAGAGGTCAATCATATTGGCTGAAGCAGGAGGCAACTGATGCTTTTAGCACAGTCTGGTTAGTTTTTGTATAACCTTCTGAGCTGTACTGTATTAATTGTACCGTTAGTACATCATCTTCACCTATGTCACTTTTACCCTTGTATCTCCCTGCTACAGGTCATAGTGACAGCAATGAGCTATGAGAATATCAGCCTCTGTTGTCCCATGCCCCTGTGGCTGTAATGAATGACAGACCTGGTGATGCCTCACCAGGTGTTTTCCAGTATCTGATAGGCAGGTAACTGTGCTCTGGCCTAGCTATCAATATCACAGTTGGACCTGGAGGAAGTCCAGAGGACAGTGGAATTTTGGGTTGCCATTACCATGCCCATTTGGTACATACAAGTCCATAGCAGATGTGCTTGACTGGTGCTCCTGTGCTATTAAGCCATAAGAGGAGGGGACAACCCCTGACCTGCAGAGATGTAGCTGGCTCATCTTACACCTAATACAATTTGTACAATTTGGTATTCTACACCAGCAACACCCCCCTCAGCTTTTAATTGTAGAAAGCCGATTGGTACTTTTTTACCATTTGGCTTCCCAGAACAGTGGAATTCATGCCCACCTCAGCTCTTCTACTCAAAAGAAACAATAAATGGACTTCAGCTTTTAATTATAGAAAACCAATTGGTTTTGTACTAATCAGCTGTTTACACAGGTCACACGGATCCACACCCCCCTCGGCTTAGCTCCACCAAAAAAAAAAAAAAACAACTTGTACCGGCATTTCAGTACAGCCCCTTAATACTTTGTGCCTGGGGTAGTTGCACCCTTCTCCCCACCCTTGCTATGCTACAGCTGACCTGCTTCAACGATCTCAATGATCACAATTCCTCTATCACTAGGAAACAGGTCTTCAGTGCTCTCTCTAGGGCCAGAAATACTGCATCAATGGACCACGACAATATTCCAGTCTGCCTTATACATAGCATGAAACATTACCTATCAGTCCTTCTGGCATCACTATTTAACCATAGCCTCTAAACAGGTGATCAGCAACTGTCATTTCTCTGCACAAAGGTGGGGCCATCTACAGACCCTGGAAAGTACAGTATCATAAGTCTCACCTGTCTCATATGCAGAACCATTGAAAGAATTATCATGGAAATGATCAATAATGATATAGGAAACCTCCAGACACTGGACCTAACCCAGTTTGGTTTCATCAAGTGCAAGTCATGCCTAGTCAACCTGATGGACTTCTCTGAGAATGTCACCAAAGCAATACAGCAGGGCAAAACAGTTCACACTGCCTACCTTGACCTGACCCATGCATTTGATACAATAGACCATTCGAGCATTGTTGACAAACTTAAGAGGTTAGGTATAAACCCCTATGTCACACAGTGATTAGCCAGCTGTCACACAGACAGGATCCAGGAAGTTAGAAATGGAATGTCCACCTCTACAAAGTAGCCTGTGTCACTTAGGGATCGGTCCTGTCTCTGCTTCTTTTTGGCATCTTTGAAGTCAAGGCCAATGTCAAGTATCTCTGACTGATCAAATTTGCAGACGGATTCACAGAATCCCCCAACAACACTAATGTTCTCCAGCAAGGGCTGACACAGACAAATAACTTGTGCCAGAGTCTAGGACTAAGACTAAATGGCAAGAAATGCATATTATACCATGACCCCCCCCATTAATATTCCAAAACGTGCACACTGATTGGCCAGCGTGCACGTTGTAAATCGACTTATACTAATGGAAAAAGGTCCGGTCGCCCGGACTTTTTCCATTAGTATAAGTCTCTTTTAAAACACTGTCTCGCTATGTTAAAGGAGTTTAACATAGCGACACAGCTTTAAAAAAAGCAATGGAGATCTCTGTTGCTTTTTTTAAAGCTGTCTCGCTATGTTAAACTCCTTTAACATAGCGACACAGTGTGTAAAAAAGCAACAGAGATCTTGCTTTCTCTGTTGCTTTTTTTTAAACCTGTCTCGCTATGTTAAATGGGTTTAACATAGAGAGACAGCTTTAAAATAAGCAACGGAGATCCGGAGCTTATTTTAAAGCTGTCTCACTATGTTAAACCCATTTAACATAGCGAGACAGGTTTAAACAAAAAAGCAACGGAGAAAGCAAGATCTCCTTTGCTTTTTACTGTTTCGCTATGTTAAATGGGTTTAACATAGCGAGACAGCTTTAAAATAAGCAATGGACACCTCCGTTGCTTATTTTAAAGCTGTCTCGCTATGTTAAACCGATTTAACATAGTGAAACAGCAAAAAGCAACAGAGATCTTGCTTTCTCCGTTGCTTTTGGCCACAGCTCTGATGTACTGCGTAGGCATGCGCAGTGCATCAGAACTGCCGCGGATACCAGACAGCTGCGGAAGGGCAGCAAAGTGGCATTATACAATGCCATTATTTAAGAAAAGTAATTATTTCTTTTCTTAAATAATGTCATAGTATAATAGCAATAACCCACTTCTGGGTGTGGGTAATGCGGGATTTACCCACGGTTGTCTTTGTTTGGTCCCTCTGGACCAAATCACGCCAACTGTGGGTAAATCCCGCATTACTCACACCCAGGCGTGGGTTATTGCTATAATAATATCCTCTGGGAAGTCATCCACCCCTGTTTACTGTCAAATTCTAAATACTACAGTTTAAAAAATCAAAAGTGCAATGAATATAAAAGAAATGACATAAGACATAACGTAAAAACACTTATAAAAATCTCTTGCTAAAAACAGTGCTGCATAAATATATGTGTATGCAATTTTAGAAAAAAAAACTATGAAATGAGCTGTTGGAGGTGGATCATAGCTTGTTAGCTTTTTGTTTTAAGACTGGAACTAGAGAAATACATTCATTAGCGCCCGGGGAAAGTGTGGACTCTAATCTGAGCTGCCCTATTAGTTCTCTTAGTTCAATATATTCTTTCCAAGAGCAGCCCCTAGGGCTGCGTGTTATTCTTTCTAGAATGAGAAATGTTTAAAGCAAATACATGTCATGGAATGTCTATAAAGATCATTCTTTTGATTACATTTTGGATGTCATAATTGTGTTTGTATATTTATTTTCTCAGCTGTCTCTCTGTTTTTCCAATATTGAATGCTAAACACGTGGAACAAATCACTAAATATATTATCCCTTTAGTTAGACAATTTCCATCCTGTGCAAAGACAACTGATTTTAAACTATTGTTGAGTTGAACTTGCTGACACTCCAAAATGTGTTTGCATTGCACTACAACTCCCACACTTTCTTGTGCCTTTTCATTTTTCCATTAGTTTACAGGGATTCTTCATTTCTACAATATTTTTAATATTGCTTGCTTGTTTATAGATAAAGGCAGGTCTTGGTCCCACTATATTTCTCAGCTTGTCATCACTGGTCAAAATGTACCAATACTAACAAGATCTTTTTATAAGTGTTTTTACATGTTATTTCTTATATGCCATTCTTTATATGTGATTTCTTTATATATTCATTGCACTTTTGACTTTTTAAACTGTTGTATTTATGTATTTAATACTTTAAAGCACAGCTTTTAATATGAGAAGTATTTAACATTTTTTTTCCTGAATAAGATTTCCCTTTAAACAAGAAGGCTTCTTTAATTATTTACCTCACTTGATTCACTTATGCAGACTTTTCCGGTGGGTATCCTTATTAAGAAGTGTTATTCTTGGCTTGAAATAACTGTCGGGAGAAACCGGACTTTAGCAGTGGTTTTATTTGACAATGTTGCTGTGTGTGTATGGGGGAGGGGGGGGGGCTGGGATGATAAAGGCAGACCAAGTATGCTGTAAAAGAGATAATAAGTGATGTTAGGAATATGGCTAGTCATTGCAAAGTGCACAAAACCTCAGTGAGCAGTAACATAAGAAGAGTGAGGGTAAGGTGACTGAGTGTGGATGTGTGTTGTTAGGAGAGGTATAAAGGAACCTAGAGAGACTAAAAGGGGATCTGTGGTGTCTGTGGAGTAAGCATGCAATGACTGAGAGAAACAGAAGTTCAACAGACCATAATGTACAGACCGCTGACCTCAGGGCTTGTAGTGGATTAGATAGTCAGAAATCATATAACAGTAACAGTAAAACACATACTTACACAGTCATTATTTCTCAAAATAACAGTGCACTAGGCAATAATAGGTTAGAACACATTTGACGATAACACAGAATATGTACTTATGCAGGGCTGTAATATTAAGCAATACAGAATAACACTGATTAATAGAGGCCGGAGAAGCTTCCCAGTTGCCAACAGGCAACAAGTGTTTCTGTCTCTGGCATCTTAAAACACTGCTTTAATAAATGGAATATGTGCAGTTGCAGCTTCTACAAATAAGTAGGGAAAGGATACTGTAGGCAAGTAAACAAAACAGTTAAAACCAGTTAAGGAGCATTACATTACATATGTCTCCAGCCAGAATCCACTGTAAGCATAAGCATATTTAACAGCAAACAGTTTATGTAGTAAAAGCAGTTACTACTTCAGTTAGTTCCCTAGACTACATACATTTAGCTAAGTACTTCAGCTGGAAAGTATAAAAATGCCTATTGACCCAGGTGCATAACAAATATTTCAGAATAGCTTGAACAATTGCAGGCACTTACTTTCAGACATGCATGCTGAAAAGGGGCTGGGGAGAGCTTACTCACCATGAACAGGCCAGAAATAACTATTTAAAAATGGCACTATTCAAGAATGCCCATTAATATAGGTTAGTCAGTGTGCATGGGAGAGGGTGGAGTTAGAGGTGGGAGATACAAAATGTGTGAAGGTAGAACCAGAAAAAGCAGGTAGAGAAATGTCCCATAAGAAGCAAAAAAAAAATTCCAACGCCTTGGATCAGCTTGTCCACACCCCCACCAGGGGCAGCAATATCCTGGACCTGGTTATTACCAATATGGGTAACCATTGTTCCATGCCAGAGGTCAACTCCTCACTGGTCAGATACAACCACAAGCTAATCACCCTAGACATCCATATCCCACCCCACCCCCCATTAAGGAAATCACCGTCAAAAACTACTCCAAAGCCAACTTCATGCTTCTTAAGACAGAAGTGGCAAACTTCACGACACCCATGCAGATGGAAAATAGAGGTTGCGACTGCTGAATCTTACACAAATGCACTGTATAAGCACATACTTGAGTGCATGGATCATGCCATCCCCAACAGAACAAAGACACTATCCTCCAAAAAAAGGAAGCCAATCTGGTGGCCCCTGCCATAAACAAACTCTACAACAGAAGGAAGAAGCTGTTGCAAAAAAAGAGTAAAATCCCAAGTTTGGAGGAACTCCCTGGTCAGCCTCAGCAAGAAGCTGAGGCTAGACATAGAATTGTACAGCTTACTTACACAGTCATTATTTCTCAAAATAACAGTTTCTGAAATTGGCAGTTGGAAACTATTTCAAATTTGCTCTGTCTCTAACCACTGATATTGACCCTCCAGCATTCAAGCATGCAGCTATTATTCTTGTTCCAAAGATAAATTCTCAAACTCAACTAAAACACTAAAGACCTATTTCAAATCTTTGCACCATTACAAAATAAGCAAAAACAGCCTTCTGTGTACTATTTACAACAGTATTGACAATAGTCTTTTTACTGCTGGGGTTTAAATTGACATGAACAGACACCTTTGATAGATAGTCTTCTGCCCCACAAATTGAAAAAAATCAATTTTAGAAATAATAATATGTTTTGTTCAAAAATGATTTACAAATCTATTGTAATAACTCTTTATCAGAAGAAGCAAGACTTTACACTGTAGTCTGACAGGTCTACCTCAACCCATCTAAATTAGGTGAACTCCTTTTCGCGAAAGTGCATTTTTTTTCGAAAATGCACTTTTGCGAAAAGGCAACCAAGTGAACAGCAATAGGGGCTGTTGTTTAGATCATGACACAGCAGGGTTAAGGGAATATTCCCTTTTCCTCACTGTAGTGTGATCTCAGAGTGGTAATATAAAAGTAGCGGGGGTGTGAGGGGCACAGCCACCGACATGGGGGGGGTGCAGGGGGGCTTGCCCCCCTGCATGAACGTGGTTAATGTTGTGGGTTTTTTTTGTGTGTGTGTGTGTGTGTTTTTTTTTTGTTTTGGTTTTGTTTTTGGTTTACTTCTCTTTCATGAAAGTGCATTTTTGGAAAAATGCACTTTCGCAAAAAAGAGTTTGATTACATTTCATTGAAACGTTATTTCAATGAGTCAAAGTAGACCCAGTCTGTCAAGGCTGTAACCTAAGTCCTCTTCTTTTATCCGTATTTATTAATGACATAATGCCATAATTACTCAACCACAATCTAGTTACATAAGCTGACAATATTCTGATACTCAGGGATAAGAAACCCACCAAACACTATAAGGTAATCTGCAGACAAAATTTCATTAACTTCTGCAAGTGGTTAAACACAAACTTCTGCTTAACAGCATTATGACAAACATCATGATTTTTTCTGTAGTGTAGAAACCTTGTCACTACCTTCTTTAACTATTAAGGATGCTAAAGTTAGCTCTATCCCTAGTGTAAACCAGCAAAAATACCTAGGCTTTACATAGGACCCTCTCTTAAACTTTAATACACATAGAATACACAGATAAAATGATGTTATCTTATCTCTAACCTTCTTATCCCAACTGCACAAATACCCATAGTCAAAAGCATTCTGATTCCTAAAACTAAATATGCCCTACCACGTACCTCCCTTCATTCATCTAGTAATACAGAAAAAACTAGAATTAGAAGAAAATAAGATATTTAAATTTGCCCTTCTAGCTTACAGAATTACCACTGTAGCTTATTTCAAAAGTAATTTGACTTCCCATTACAAATAATACATTAATATTTACAATTCTTACATTTGGCTGCTGCTCCCCTCTCAAACAACGTTGCAGACTGGGAAACCAAACTACTCTCTTTGAAGCAAGCAGAAATGCACCCTCTCTCTAGTCAGACGTGGAGTCAAATTAGCCACTGAAGAAAATCTTTCCCTAAAGTAGCACCGACTATGTGGAACCATCTACCAGCAGAAGTACCAAGCATTAACACTTTGTAATCATTTAAGAAAAACCTTAAATAATTCCTTCATAAAGAATCTGAGTGTACCTGTTTTTGTGATATTGGCTAGGCCATTCAATCATAACCTTAAACGTTTTCAGTTTTTGTAACTTTGTCAACTTATTTTCATTATTCTATGTTAACCTGTATGCTATATATCTTACACATCTAATGCTGTCTAATAATTTATTATCTCTACTTTTGTACAAATTATGTACTATACTAAATGCACTTACCAGAAACCCTTTATAACACACTACATTGCCTTTATATATGTAACCCTGCAATATCGTTTGTTCATTATTATGATTCTCTGCTGGCCATCTGTGCAAGGGTCATAATGAAAGGGTTGGTAGACCAGTTCCATTATCTGGTTATCAAAATGAAACAAAATAAATAAAAACTTTTTTTGTCTTACCAAAATAACCCCCCACCCCTTTTGTTTTTTGCTAACAATTGGCCATAGGATATAATTTATTTCCTTGATGTCTGGAAAAGAGGATAAAAACACAAATGACTTTGACTCAGTGGTCTATAGGAAACCTAGATATATAAATATGTTCTTACACACAAAGCATAGTCATTCAAAACATATGAAGGACAGTGTGATAAAGGGACAGGCCATATGTTGGCCTTAGAGTACAAGGAGTTCACTTCTAAACTTGCATTGTTAAAGGAAATGTTTGTAGACAGAGGCAATGATCCCCAAATTAGTAGAACTCATTCTAAATAGTGTATTGATTTACCTGCATTTGGTTGACTAACATGAATGTTGACATCCTGAAGGTAAACTAATCAATGTTGAAAATGGAAACATTGACTTCCTAGTATGCATGCGCTGAAGCTGATTCTTGGCACATGCAAATATTACTTAAAAAACATAAACAACATCCACTCATTTTGTGGGGCTGTGCCCCCAGTTATATATACTAATTCCAAGCTTGTACAATTCCTGGGGAAAGGGGATATTCCCCCACCTGGGGATTGATGATATGGCACACCTGGGAACTATCTGTATAGTCAACTAAATTCAGTTAATTAAACAGATATCGACTATACTCCCTGTTTTCCAAACTAATGGAACCAAGTGTATTAGTTAACAGAGATAAACTATATAATCCCAAGCATTAGACTGAGGGCAAGTAGTTTGGCAAATGGTTTAAAAGTACAAACTTTGAATCTGCACTTGCTCTAGACCATACTTTGAACAGTCCACAGATTAAGATGATTCTGACTAATAACTGGAGCATTTTGCAAGGGAATTCTACCAACATTTGTTCATAAGAAAAACACAAACCTTAAATCTCTGTTCAAATAGAATACAATATTGATTTTTTACCATACCAAACACACAAAAAAATGGGACATACCCCTGTGTATTTGTAAATATTGTAAATATATGTTGAAAAGCCAGTATGTAGCTTTTATATAGACTTGTAGAACATTTGATGCAACTAAACATTTAGACTGCAATTCCACGTTTTCTCTATACAGCTGTTTGTTCAGCTGTGATGCATTTTATACAAGAAAACTGCTCAGAAACTGACTCAAACTGTATATCCACAAGACTGTCTGCAGGATTCACAAAGCCTCCGTGTAAGAGTTAGCAAGTCTTACACAGAGGCTGCAGTTAAACGGGTGATGTCAGCATGCCATGCATATTCATGAGGGCATGCTGAATCACACCCTAGGCTAACACGGTCCGTGTAGCAATGTTGGGGGCGTGTCCGCATGGTGAGACCTGTAAAGGGACACGCCCCCCAGAAGCATCACAGTCCCAAAAGGAAACTCCCACGAGTGAGTCCGCGGAAATGTCAAGAAACACAACAGCACACATGCCCCTACAGACTATTAACCCAACTGAAATGTAAAACGTAAAAATGAACAGTTTAATTTTTTTTTATTTCAGAAATATTTGCCCGTAATTGCGCTCGTTTGTGCAGGTGTGCCCTTCGCTCAGCCACAGTTAGCAGTCACTGAAAAAGCATATAAGCTCTAAATATGCAAAATAAGCCAAGTAGCAATAGCGTAGCGGTAGAGACGTCGGCCAAAGAGGAGGCAGTCACAGTTCGTGCACCAACAACATCATTTTTTATTTTTAGCGAAATAAGCACGAAACAATCCCCTGATATATATGTATATATATATATATATATATATACAATTATAATTTAAGTAAAATGCAATGAAATGGGCCATGTTTTATGAAGAACTCTTGACACAATAAAAAAATAAAATATTTTATAAGTGCCCATAGCTGAGCAGTGCTCTAACAAGCTGAGTATGTTTGCCTGCAGGTGACCAGTGGTTTAACAGGTGTAATAGGAGTGCCCGGAGTTGAGCAGTGCTTTAACACGCTGAAAGTGTGTGCCCGTAGTTGTGCAACATTTCTCACAGCATAATATGCATGCTCAGAGCCAAATAACATGTTAACCAGTGTAACCCGTTTGCCTCGGAGCTGCCCAGCGTGCCAACCGGCTTACCGGCGGGCAACGTTGAGCAACCTGTATCAAAGCTGCCTTTAAACAGACACACCTCCTTGCCTGTCTAGACAGTAGTAAAATAAAAAAAGAAGCAATGCCCAGGCTCGGACCCAGGATACTGTGTATCATAGTCAAAGTACTGAACCACTAAGCCATGACAGCTGTACTGAAAAATGCAGTATTAGCATATATATAGGAATGAATGGAAAAAGAAGCATTACAAAGCAGGTTTTGTGAAGCTGATACAATTCCAAAATGGCCAATCACAGATAAGTGTGGGAAAAATGGCATATATAAGCCCCATAGGCGGGAATACACAGCATAACTGATTGTGGAACCTATTTGCAGTCAGGATGGCAGGTGTAGGAGAGGGCAGTCGCTTTCAAGCACAGAGGTGGGGTGTTGAGGAGTCCAAATCCATGGTTTGGCTCCTAGTCCACGATCATGAGGCTCAACTCATGCAGGGCCAGGTTCTGTGGGGTGCATATAAGGCAGAGGCATGGAACCGGTTGGCACATGATCTCACCAGTGCCACAGGCATACCAAGGACTGGTGAACAGGTCCGTCACCACCATGTGGACCTGAAGAGACGGAAGCAGGACCAACTGAACCATTGGATCCAGAAGGCCCGGCAAATGCCCAACGCCCCACTACTGAGTAAGTATCCATGTAATTATGTATGTAAGGAATTATCCTAGCTGATATTATGGAGATGTATGTTCCAATATTACTTCATTTATATTACAGCTGCAGGTGTGCGTTCCGCAAATAGGCGAGCCTATGGTGATAGGCTGGAGCGGTTGCGCCACCAGGCAGGTTAGTAATTATATTCCTGTAATTGTTATACAGTATAAGTGAGACAGCTTGTAAAAGAGGTCAGTGCAGTCACATATTAATAAAGTTCAAATAATACTAGAAGAAAGATTCTGCTAGCACGGTATGATTAGATAAGTGATGCAGCCTGTAATCCAGAAATAAAAAGTAAACATGTCTGAAATAGTGATTACCCACCTAAAGTGTAATATCAGATAACCTGCAGCAGCCTGAAAATCACTGGTAAACAAGCCAAAGATAATAGACATGTGTCAAATACATCCCCTTAGAACATCTGCCATATGAAACAAGTGAGTCTGTTGGAAAGGATTGTTGTAAGCAGGTATGACATGTTAATAATGCCTAGAATAAAGTACCAACTTGAATTGTAAAAATAAAACAAGTGAGTGAGAGAAAGAGGTATGAATCGACCAAGAAAGCTGTTATAACTTCTGAATAAAGTATACTGCAGTCAGTACATAATGAAATGAATGAGACAGCCACAACCAAAAAGTGAAATGTTTGAAATAAAGTACTGAAGCTGGAATGTGTCTGTCCCACAATTTGTATATGTTGCTGTACCCTTGCAATATGGAGATAGTAAGGTTGTATGAAATAATGAACGTCCACAGTTGTCTAGAGCCATATAAATGAAATGTAGCAGGATGCTGTACCTGAACATAGCCAGATATGAAATGTGTATGAATAAAAATGCAATGGATATTAATGTATCAGTAACAGTCCCATCAACAACATTCCTAAGGTTACATATAGGAAACTGTAGTAAGACCTGTAGGGTATATATATCTGCAGCTACTAGAGATGTACAGCATATGTATATGTAGTTGAAGTTGTTAATGAAATATTTCTTCACCTTACCCTATATTCACAAATAATGCCATTCCACAACAAACTGGGTATGTGTATTCACAATCAATTCCTATGGACATTTGTCCTGTTGGTTCAAACATATTTGCATATACGTTGCTGCATGTGCCCTGTTCACATATCCAAACCTGATGGCCTGTTGCCATCAATCGACCCTGCATGCTGTTGGATTGTGTACTGTTGTTCAAAATATGCATGTGTTATGCTTGCTGTTCAATGTTTGGAATTCATGGGTGTTTGCTTAATGGGAATACTGATGCATGCTGTTACAACTAATTTTGAATGGTATTGTTTGTTACTAACCCAAAATGTCATAAAATATTTCTAAACATAGGACAACAGGGAAGGCGGGTTCCAGCAGACCCACCTCTCCCACCTCAGCTGGCGAGTGCACCTGACACTAGTGCCCAGGCCGGAACCTCCTCCGGAGGCCCTGTGCCACCTTTGGGTGGAAGCGCTGTAGGGGATGGGGCTTGTCCCCCCTCTGCAAGCGTGGCCGGAGGAGACCGTCCACTCACCCTCCAAAGTGTCCGGTCTGTGGTGTGTAGCGAGATCAGACATTCTGTGCTTGAACCCCTACGCCAGCTTGAGGCTCGGGTGGCACAACTCACGGGTGTCCCTGCTGCCCATCCTACACAGCCCCCAGCACAGCCGCATCCTGGGCTGTGAAGGCACAGTGGCAACTGCCCATGGGTGGGGATCTCAGTTCCACTGTTGCCATCTGTGGGCTCATGGGCTCGCGATATCCCAACATCCGTCTCCTTCAATTGTGTTTCCCCCCACATGTGTCATACTCTGCCCCTGTATGCGTCTTGTTTGTCTTGTCTGTTAACCTCCCCTACCTACCTCCCCAAATATACCTACTTCCTGTACCTCACATTCCACTCTCACCTGAAAGAAAAAAAAAAAAGGGCACTCTGTACCCGCAAAAAAATTACGCCCCATACATAGCTGCCCATTTTGCAGACATGTCTGCTGGACATGTGAAGTGGTAATTACAATTGGCTGTACAACATATTTTGTTGTCCTCACCCCTCTCTCAGGGGGTGGAAGGTTTCAGATTTCACACCAAATTACAGACATATGCACAGCTGTTGTTGATAAAGAAATGGGCAGCTATGGGCCTTTCCTACATCCTTCCTGCAAATCCCAAGCTTGTTTTCCTACTGTCCTACCCTCTTTGTGCCCCCTTTTTCACCACTGTCCTATCTCCCCATTTTCTTTTATTTCAAAGAAATTAGTGCGGGTGTGCGCGAGAGTAAGCACTTTTTAGCAGTGGTAAGCGGGTGTGCGCTTGTGTGCGCTTAGCTAAGCGACAGTGCGCATGCGTGAGCTCCGCACAAACCAGCGCTAACCCACATACAACTGCTTAAAAGTGCCTTAGTCACTCTGAATGACAAGGCCTGTAGTCTGCTCAGCAGCAAAATAAAATTCCTCTGTCAGTCTCGAACCCAGGAAACACTAGTCTGCATGACTTACCACTATGCCATGACTGATATACAAGAACTTTGTGCTGAAAGCAATATATCATGAAATAGTAGGACTGAATGTAAAGGGAATATAGGAAGGCTATTACACAAAGCTTTTCTTGTATCTTTACTGGCAATTTTTGTGGATTTGTATAACATTAGTGTGAGAAGAGAAACAGCCATGCTAGTCGGTAGCTAGTAGGCAATAATGTGACAGTAGCACCTTGCAAACCACACACACTATCAGAGCAGGATAAACACTGCCATATTTGAACAGGTAAGCAGCCAGACCTCACAACTGGGACTGATTTACAGGGATGTCCCTGATTTGAAAACAAATGTTAACTGTGCCCCACTGACTCCCTGTGAAATGTACTAATAGTAGGCAGAAAGGTGTTTTGTCCCACGTAATGGTAACTGTCAACTACTGAAAGTATGAACTAAGTGCATGTCAGAAATGGTGTATTCACAAGCACACCCACATGTAGGTGTACAACTCACAAATATCAAAGGAGGTATCCAACTAATAACAGAAGGACAGTATAGCTGTTTACAAGCACTGCATGTGCCTGCTATTCATAACTGTTAGTACAAAGTAGAAGGTGCCACTACTGCTCAGCAGCAAAATAAAATGCCCTTGTAGGTGTCAAGCCCCACACCTTGGCCAGACCAGACTGCATGCAGTACCACCAAACCACAACAAACATATAAGGAATTGCTGCTGAAAGAAATATAGCAAGCATTACAAGGAGTGAATGTGAATGTGAATGGAAAATAGGAAAGCCATAGCAACACATTCCAGTAAAGACACCTAGCAGGCCTCCAAGGAGTGAATGTAAAGGCTAAATGGTGAAGCCATAGCAACAAATTGCAAGAGCCACTGCTGTAAACCAGTTACTCCACAAGTCCCACAGGAAAGCACATACTCCCATTTAAACAGTATTAGTATTATTAGAAGTCAGGTAACATACACACTGAGAAGAATAAACTGGAGGAAGCAATAGTCAGGTGTCAGTACAACATACATGTCAGTGCCTACAACACAGCATGAAATATGAGAGACATACCAACCTTTACGCTCACACAACAGTGTCCACAGCATACCAGCATGATCCCCACCTTGAAAATCTGAAAGGCCTACGCCTACCTCACCTAACATTTTATAGCACTGTCCTGAAATCACAGTGAGAACTGCAATTACCACACAGAAGGCTGCATGCAATTAGCAAATGCTGCCTAACAATTGGTGCAGAGGCCATCACATGCACATCTGCATATACCTACAAAAGCAGCCTGTATTCCCAGTCCACACATGCAATACGTTCATTGCAACAGCCGGAGGGAGAGACAGAGAGAGAGAGAGACAGAGAAAACATAAATAAATAAAAACAAAGAAATAAAAAAAAAAACAAATAAGAGACACAGACTGCTGAAACAACTACAGTACAGAACAGCAGGCTACCAAGCAGCAAGCCATCAAAACTAGCAGTGTCCAACAAAGGTAATGTAAACTAATAATGTAATAGTCTACATAATGTGAACCCTCCATATGTGTTAGCAGTCTGTATATAGATATATATGAAGATGTGCATAGGGCAGGGGACATACTGCAACTGTTAGTGAAGGCTTGACATACATATGTATGTGAAGGATGCTATTTGCACATAACAATGTAGGTTGTAGTGCAACGTACAATGTAGGTTGTACAGTAATGAATGTTTAGCAGTATGTTAGTGTGTGTATTCGTATGTGTAAATAAAAAGGTATATATATATATATATATATATATATATATATATATATATATATATATATATATATATATTATATGTATATGTATGTATATTTATATATGTATCTATATATAATGTGAATATATGTATACATAGATAGAGAGGGGTGTAGAAATAGATAGACCCAGAATTATACCACAGTACAAGGACAAAATGATTGACCTCAACAATTGGCTAAGCTTCTGGTGTCATTCTAAGGGGATCCAGCATCTGTCTGCCTGGAACGACATGACTGATTGCTTTGCCAGAGATGGCCTGCACCTGTCGCCCTCGGGATTCCGGATACTGGCTAAGACTCATGCCACCCTTATAGTGCCTTTGTCAGGCAAGGTTCAAATGACAAATACACCACTGTAAACGGTGACATCTGTGACATCTGTGCAGTGACAGAGACCTGGTTCAAAGCTCCAGAGAGCACCCCTGCATTACTGGGTTTCAATTCATACCACACCTGTTGGCCACCTAACCCAGAAAGAAGCACTAAAGGTGGAGGTGTGTCCATATTCATTAAGGATATCCACACCTCCAGGCTAGTTTCACAGCATAATGCATCTGAGGTATCCAATTGCAACAAACTCTGGGCAAGAACGCAATCCAAATCGTAGCTTGCTACAGACCCCCCACCATGCCCCAGGATTCACACCCCTCATTTCATGATACACTGGAAAGTATTGGGTACAACCCAACACCCTAATAATGGCCGATTTCACCTACCCTACCATTAACGGGAAAAACTACACCTGTACCAACTCTATTGCTCAACGTTTTCTAGAATTCATAAATACCAATGCCTTGGATTAACTTATTCACACCCCCACCAGGGGCAGCAATATCCCAGACTTGGTCATCACCAACATGGGTAACCGGTGTTCCACACCAGAGGTCAATTCCTCATTGGTGAGATCCAACCACAAGGTAATCAGCCTAGACATCCACATCCCATCCCCAGCCCCAATTAGGGGCACCATCGTAACAAATGTCTCAAAAGCCAATGTCACACTTGTTAAGACAGAAGTGGCAAACTGCATGACACCCATGCAGACAGACAATAGAGGTATGACTGCTGAATCCTACACAGATGCACTGTATAAGCACTTACACGACTGCATGGATCATGCTATCCCTAATAGAACCAAGATGTTAACCCCCAGACAAAGGAAGCCAGTCTGGTGGTCCTCTGCCATAAACAAACTCTACATCAGAAGAAAGACGCTGTTGCAAAAATAAGTAAATTCCCATGACTGGAGCAACTCCCTGGTCAACCTCAGTAAGAAGCTGGGATCCCTCATAAAATCCCCCAAAGCTAGTTATGAAAACAAAATTGCCACTGACTCTAAAGACAACCACAAAGCATTCTATAGCTATGTCAAGAATCTAAATGGGAACACTCAGATCTGCTCTGAGGTACAGCATAATGGCACTAAATATACAGAACCAACTGATATTGCCAACATCCTGGCAGACAGGTTCAGTGCTAACTTTACCCCCCTCTCACCCCCTAGAGGGTCCATCTCTATACTGGAAGAATGCAAAGTCCCTATAATCACAGCTGCACAGGTAAAATACACACTCTCCAAAGCCAAGAACACAGCATCCATGGGACCTGACAATATCCCAGGCTGCATGCTACATGAACCACTGAATGAACTGGCACCCTATCGCAGTACCATGTTCAATCATAGCCTCACCTCAGGCTTTGTTGCCACTGAATGGCGCACCACAACACATCCCACTCCACAAACGGGGAGCCATGATGGACCACGGTAACCACTGCCCCATTAGCCTGACGAGCCTGGTCTGCAAGGCCATGGAATGTACCATCATGGAACTCATAAACAAAGATGTTGGTAATCTCCAAACTCTGGACCCTACTCAGTTTGGATTTGTAAAATGCAGATCATGTCTCCTAAACCCGATTGACTTCTTTGAAGCAGTCAACAAAGCCATAGATGATGGTGAAATGGTTCATACTGCTTATGTAGACCTCGCCAAGCCTTTCAACACCATTCCCCATTCTGGAATTATAGATAAGCACACTAAACTAGGTATAAATCCCTATGTCATAAGATGGGTTGACAACTGGCTCACGGACAGAACCCACACTGTGAAAGTAGCGTATTCCAAATTCGACATCAGACCAGTGACAAGTGGAGTACCACAGGGTTCAGTCCTGGGTCCTCCCCGGTTTGGTATCTACTTCTCTGAAGTGCAGGCCAACACAGAAGGTCTGTGGCTAACAAAGTTTGCAGATGACTGCAAACTAGGAGCCATAATCGCAACTCCTAACGATGTGGGCAAACTACAAAACTCCCTCACTGAGACAGATACCTGGTGTCAAAGCCATGGCCTGAAGCTCAATGCCAAAATGTGTATTGTCATCCCTGTGGTATAAACTCTGTACCCATGAACTACCAGATAGCTGGTAGTCTACTTAATGCCGAAAATGTGATAATAGACCTTGGGACACAGGTGCACAGTAGTCTCTCCTTTGATAATCACATCGCCACAGTGGTCGGAAAATCTTTCTGCGTGGCTCATCTCATCACAAAAGGATTCCCATCCAGAAAAAAGAGGTCATTGTTCCCCTCAACTCATCACTTATTAGACCCATAATAGAGTACAATGCCCCTTTTGGTATGTACCTCAAAGGACAACTACAACAATTGGAAAGACCACAGAAATACCTCACAAAGAGGATTACTGGCTTCAAACAGATGCCCTATGCAGACCGTCTCAAACAACTACAGCTTGACTCCATGGCATATCGCCTACTCAGGGGTGATCTCTGCCTAATATACACAGCTATGTCAAACCTACAGCTGTTGGACATGCTCCACTTAAAGAATTCCCAATCCCTCTGAGCTACACGCTCTAGGGACCTTAACCTTGTCACCACAATAAACAGAACATGCTGGAGGGATAGAGTCCTGTCCCAGACACTTCCCATACTCTGGAACAGACTACCTATCTATGTCAAACAGAGCTCCTCATTAGCACTCTTCAAGAAAGATCCTGATGATTGGATGGGAAATAGGGAATTCACCCTGAGGATCACGTCTGTAGCTCTGCTCGACAGGGGCATAGGAAAATACCTTTCTTGGGTGGCGAAAGCCAGGGTACATTTATTGGCTAGGCTTGTATGGGCCCTAGGGCCAATAGCCTAGTACCTACCTATGAACATATATAGATAGATGGGTAGAATATGTATAGACACATATTATGTAATAGACACATACATATATAGATATATATAGATACACACACATATACAGACAGATATGCATGTGTACAGATATGTATGTATATGTATCTCTCTCTCTATATATATATATATATATATATATATATATATATATATATATATATATATACTGAGAGAGGCACATGTGTGTAGATGTATTGCAACAGGTGCCTGGTGACAAAGGCATGTACTGAACACCAGTGCGGATACAGGAGTACCATACTCCATTCCAAAACACTTACACCACTAACCACCACATATGTGGTTGCCTGCCTACTACTGGATGTGTCAGGAGGGGACATGGGAAACAAGTGTACAATAGCCTCCCCTGTGATATTCACAGTGGCACACCAGTCTTGTAATACCTGTACATGGTACATGTCAGCAGAAATGGTGTGTCAGCTAGTGAAATGTAGGTCACTGTACCCCTCTACACCTCACAATGTCCTACATGGTATGTACCTCCCATGACAACTACAGAAAGGGAAAAGGATACAGTCATGCCTAACAAACAGTGATAATGCCCTCAAACACATTACCTATGCAGAGTGACTGACAAAACCACAGATAGAGTGCCTCTCAAAATACTGACACAGAGCATACCACTGCTGGATATACATAGTTAAGTCACACCCATAACAGTTGTCCAACAACCATGGTAACACCTCACAATATCCCCAGCATAAATGACCTATGTCTGTATTCCTTGGCACTGCAGTAAAGAGCACATGGTGGAGGTACAGGTTCCTACCCACAAATAGGCCATACCCTGGAGTAAACCACCCAGTATTATGAAGCAAGGCTCCCCATCAGTAGATGTCAGACATACCCCTGTTGAATGTTATGCAGATAGGTAGTATGCCATATGAGTCACCCTGTGTAACTGTTTGACAGGAGCAAGTACAACCACATTACATGTGTCCCAAGGGGCAGGGTAGCATAACAGTATGCTGCTGTAGGCCCAGGCCCAATAGCATACTACCTGCCTATGACACAATGCACACACACATGTACTCATTGCAATACCAACTATGTGAGGTGGAATGCGTGTGCCACTGACTGTGTGCAAGGTCTGTAATGGTGTGATTGCTCAGCATGACTTTGTGTCTGTCATGGTAGTGTGTGTCCTTGGTGTGAGGCCAGAGAAAGATGTGTCAGGTACTGGGATACAAACATACTACATTGCCATATGTTGTGCTGTGGTTCCCTGTATGTGACTGTGGTGTAGGTATGGTTATGGCAACAAAGACTATGGTGCATTACCAGTGACATTTGTACTGTGCATTGCATGCATTGCATGGGTTGACAATGATCCCCATACATTACCTTGATACATACCCCCAGTGTGAGGCTGTGCATTGGACCTCAAACAGTGTGCCGACTGCTGGAGTATACTTGTTTGTTGTATGGAGTGTGCCAGGCACTGTCACAGAGTTGTCAGCTGAGCACTGATATGTGGTCATTCACATGTGTATCCCCCAATAGACAAACAGATGGTATATCTGGCAGTTCAGTGATATCACTACAGTAGAGTTTTATGTGTGCCATATCACTTGCTCACATATTTTTCTTTTCCTTCCAGGGCAATGGTGCACCAGCGCAATCCCACGTACTCTGCTGCAGAGGAAGAGGAGATACACCAGAGCCTGGTGCGGGATTTTGCCACACTCTTTTCCCACACCAGCCAGAACGAGCAGGAGAGGACTGCACTGTGGCAAGACCTTGTCCGTCGGGTAAATGATATAGGCATGCACAACCGGACATATGAGCAGGTACGCCATCACTGCAGTGACTTAATTAGAAATGTCAGTCAGCGTGTGTCTGATATCCACAGGCAACAGCTTGCCACAGGTGGTGGGGTGGCTATACACCCCCCCCTCACCAGACTGGAGGGGCTCCTCCTACGTGTTGTGGCTCCAGCCCAACAACAACAACATCCACACACGTGTAATGATGGAGGCTGGAGCCACCCAGCAGGAGGACTTGGAGCATGCAGGTAACATGCCATATCTATATTTGACTGTTCTCTACACTGGTAGTTTATGCATGTGTGAGGTGTGTACTGTGTTTGTAGCTATCATCCTGGTAATTATTGTGCAAGAGTGATATTCTCAATATCGGCAGTAGATCAGTGAAAGCCAACTTTTGTACTACTGAACTGTATCATACTCACAGTATCAATGGCACAGTTGTGCCCACTGACAATGAATGTCTTATTTGTGCAGGTCACTCTGGTGTAACAGCAAGGCAGCCAATCTATGCTGGTGAGTGTGTAATAACATTCCTTTAATACTAATGATAGTAATAGTAATAATACCCTAAAATGGTATTGCTATGTGTGTGATTGCAGGTGTGTCTGTGTCTGTGTGTTTGTATATCATGTACTGAGGAGTGTGCATGTGTGCATGTGCCCATGTGTGCATGTGTGCATGTGCCCATGTGTGCATGTGTGCATGTGCCCATGTGTACATGTGTGCATGTGTGCATGTGCCCATGTGTGCATGTGTGCATGTGTGCATGTGTTCATGTGCCCATGTGTGCATGCATGTGCGCATGTGTGCATGTGCCCATGTGTGCATGTGTGCATGTGCCCATGTGTGCATGTGTGCATGTGCGCATGTGTGCATGTGCCCATGTGTGCATGTGTACATGTGTGCATTTGCCCATGTGCCCATGTGTGCATGTGTGCATGTGTGCATGTGCCCATGTGTGCATGTGTGCATGTGTGCATGTGCGCATGTGTGCATGTGTGCATGTGTGTATGTGTGGTAACAGTGTGTGCACATTGTAAACTGTATTTCCTGTCTTCTTCTCACAGGTTCTGGTGCTGCTCTGGTGGTGTGCAGCAGGGAGCCTGAATCTGCTGCTGGGGATAGTGATAATGATGATACCTGTGTAATGGCATGGGGAGGTATGCCAGGGTCCGTTGTTGGTCAGCCAATCGACAGTACACAGCTGTCAACCCCATCAATGCGCACAGTCATCCTGCCAATACATCCATTGTCACCAATATCCCTAGGTGATGGACAGCATACAGTGGGCATTGACCAGGGTAATGTGGTATCAGTGGCACATGCAGCCCCTCACAGCAGCCATGGCCAGAGTCCTGACATGGTACCACACAGGCAGATGTCCAGGGGTTCTCGTGGGAGCATCCGTGGTCGTACTGCCCCTGTCAGACGTGCCCACAGAGGTCTTTCAACCTCAGCTATGTTCCGGGCTGTAATGCAGGCACAGTCATGTATGGAATGGTACACCAGACAGGGTCTGAGGGAGCTGAGAGCACATCGCACTGCTATGAATGACACTATGCGTGACGTTGTGGCTGCCATCCATAATTTCACAGAGGTCATTGACAGACGTTGGGGAGACACATTAGATCTGTACCACAACTACATGTCCATGAGCCAGGGCAATGCAGGGCGGTTGAGGCATCGACGTGGACAAATGCTAGCAGCAGCAGCAGCTGGCAGTCATCGCGGACGACAACAAACCCGCGGCCGCTCACGTAGTGCCAGTACCAGCCCCAGCAATGCTGGGTCTGTGCTGTCATCAGACCGCCCTAGGAGACAACGTGCACGTGGCTCTGGACAGTCCCAGCAGGGACATGTCTCCAGTCAACAACCACCTGCTTCTGATGATAGTACCCAGTCTGGCTTAGTACCTGATACTGTCCGTAGCACCCCTGCCGGGCACAGGTACCGTGTCCATGGCCAGAGACAGTGATCTGTACGACCTGGCAGGTACAGTCTGTGGCTGTCCACAAACACCCGTATATGGCGGCCACAAGGTGGAACTGTGTGCATGCATACACACATGCATAATGCTAGCTCCTAGGGCTAACACATACACGCACACACTGCATCAACATTGCCCCATCTTTTATGGTTGTCCCTCACTAACACACACACACATTGGTTGTATCAGTGGCAGACTCAGGCATACCAAGTACACACCCTGTGCATATGATGAAACTGTGCCACCTCCTGCAATCTGTAATATCGATGCAGGACCGGTTAACATGGTGCTGATGCACAGGGTGACTACATAGATGTGTAGTAATATTATCATGTTGTCAACTGTGCAGTGTAATGATATCATTGTGGGTATATCCCAGCATGCCTGATGCATTAACAGTATGATTGTCATTGTATTGTTTGGTACACCCCTATAAATTACCATAGTGTAATGTCTGCACATCTTTGCATTCTGCTGGTAAGACTGTAAACAGAAGGCCACCTACATAGGTAGTACAGGGGATAAGTAAATGGAAGTTATGGTACTCAATGGTGAACATGTAAACCGCAAGATGCATGCAGTACAACCTCTACTCTGCATGGAGAATGTTGATATCTGTGCAGTAATAGACAACAGGTTCAAGACTCCCAAGATCACCCTAGCACTACCGGGTTACACCTCATACCATGCTTGACAGCCCCAAAACACACAACTAACTATGACAGGAGGTGAGTCTCATTAAATGTCAGGGATACTGTAGTGGCATGACAGGTAGCATACAGCCTACAAAGTTGGGGAATGCTGATTGAGGGCTCAGTGTCTGTTATTATAAATGTGTATTAGTTCTGGTTTAAGCAGTTGGGCTTCAGGCCAGTTATTTCACATTACAAAGGTTCATGGTCTGCACTCTTGCAGGAGGAGAGGCTGGACTCTGCCCATCTGAGGTGGGAATTTCTAGCTAAAGGCTTATAGTGCCTGCATATTTGAACTGTTTCTTACAGAGATTGGTACACCTTGTTTGCTGTAGCATAGACTAGATCCATGCCTGCTGATTGTAGCTTTGTTTGTATGCTTATTTGCTTGTTATTTCCCTGAAACACTAATCCCACCTGAAATGCAGCTTTACAGTGCCTCTGAGAATCCCTAGTGACATGTGCATTGCTTACTGTATGTATGTCCTTGTTTCACTTGACAGAAAGTTAGTGTTTGTCAGTTATGCAATTAAGTTACCTGTAACACATTGCATTTGAGATACCTGGCACTTGCTCACTAAAGCATTTATATATGCCAGCACTAACAAATTAAAACCACTACACCCTCACAAACTCACCTTACGTACCTTGTTCCCCATTGGCCCTTTTTGTTGTTAATTATAAAGGAATTCCCAATACCAGCCTAGCATGTTCAAAGGTCAGTTGTCAATCTCCTCCATGGTCCAGCTGGTGAATCTGGGAATCTAGAGGCAATGTTACAACTGCCTCATTTACACAGTCAACCCTCTCCTCCTCCCAACAAATTCCATCACATGTTGGAGATGCAACCATATATCCAAACTGCAGGCTAAGCTCTCTCAACTCAGTACTGGCAAAACCTGTCAGGATAAGAAGGAAACCACGGTCACTACAATTCCAGTCTCACATAGACCTACCACGACAGCAATCCAAACAAATAAACACACACAACCATACTCGGAGTCTCTAAATAAAGGTCTGCCTATGCAGCAGACACCTCCAAAGCAGACACACAAGCAACCGCTAACCCAGAGCAGAACACGTGCAACACATAGCTCACAAAGCCAGTGTGCCGAAGAGTTACAGCATGTAAGGCTAAACAACACACCTGCTACACTTGTGATGGGTGCCTCTATTGTCAGGTACACTGATGTCCCGCTCACCAGGCTGAAGAAGGAGAAGGTCACGGTGAGATGCCTGTCGGGCGCTAGGATCTGCCACATAACACAAGCACACAGGTCACTCCAGGGCATGTTCAAATATGACTCAGTCAGTGTCTATGCCAGTGTGAATGACCTGAGACATACCTCCCTGGACTACATGATGAGAGACATAGAGGAGCTCTCTGAGCATGTGGCCCAGACTGGTATGACCCTGACCTTGAGTAGCATCTTACCCTCACCGAGAATGATGTCACAATATGTAGACAAGATGATCAATTCAGACAATTGGCTTATGTTTCAGTGTCATTCAAAGGGGATCCAATGCCTGTCAGCCTGGGATGACATGCTCAACAAGCCACACTGCTATGCTAGGGACAGCTTGCACATGTCACCCATGGGCTTTCGGATATTGGCAAAGGCTCTTCATACACCCATAGTGCCTTTTTTAGGCAAGGCTCAACAGACAAGACCACCTCCATAGGTATCACAAGGGATAGGAAACGAATAGTAATGCTACTCAACGCCAGCAATGTAAACATCAAGATGCATGCACTGAAAACTGTCCTTAGCATGGAAAATATCAATATCTGTGCAATAACAGAATCCTGGTTCAAGGTCCCCAAAAGCACCCCAGCACTGGCAGGTTATACCTCATACCATGCTTGTCGGCCACATAATTTGCACCAAAACAGAACAGGAGGGAGAGTATCAATATTCATCAAAGATACACACACCTCCAGGTTGGTGGCACAGCACGAAGCATCAGAGACTATCCATGTGCAACTAACAGTGGGTAAGACTGCCATCCAGTTCATAGCCTGGGACACACCACACTCCCTAACCCAGGTAACACACTTGGCCTACTTAAGAAGACATGTATATCTGCAGGTGTCTCCAAACAACAATATATTGGGCAACTTCATTTACCCACACATAGACTGTGAGCATTACTGTAGCTCCAACACCCTAGGTGTAAAGTTCCTAGAATCCATACACTCAATTGCTATGGAACGACTTGTTACCACTCCCACAAGTGGGGAATACATGCTGCACCTGTTCATCACCAACATGTGGACTATATGCTCCAGACCAGACGTGTATCCCTCGCTGGTAAGATGACACCATAGACTACTCTCACTGTATATTCACATACCAAATGCAGCCCCTGCACAGAAAACCACAGTCATAAAGTTGTGTAATGCAAATTGCATATATTCACATGAGGCAGGCTTCACACATGGCAACTATTTCAGGTCACAGGTACATATGTCTATGTGGCACACACATACCTCATGTGTGCATTGACATTACTGATATGATCTATGTCATAAAATATTAGGAGCAACACCCCACACACACGGACAAACTGTGTGACAAAAACACACATGGCATTTGTAAGATTCGAACCCCTACCTAACTATGTTATGACACTTGAGAGAGACGCATTAGCAGAGCACGCTATTTGCATTACTGGGAGGTTTCCATTCTCCTGCTGTACTTATAGGGTGCTGACATCATCAGTGTTAAGAATGAGGAATGTGCATCATGCAGTGTGTTCTTGTAGTTGGCAAAAGGGACGTTTCTTTCACACAGAATTACACACACGCTAACCCCCCCCTCACCCAAACACACGCACTGAGCATTTGCAGGATTCAAATCCCTACCTAACCTATGACACTTGAAAGACACGCATTAGCGGAGCGTGCTATTTGCATTACTGGGAAGTTTCCCTTCTCCTGCTGTACTTATAGGGTGCTGACATCATCAGTGTTTAGAATGTGGAATGTGCATCATGCAGTTTGTTCTTGTAGTTGGCAAAAGGGACATTTCTTTCATACAGAATTGCACACACACTAACCCCCCTCACCCAAACTGAGCATTTGCAGGCTTCAAACCCCTACCTAACTATGTTATGACACTTGCGAGAGACACATTAGCAGAGTGCACTATTTGCATTACTAGGAGGTTTCCCTTCTCCTGCTGTACTTATAGGGTGCTGACATCATCAGTGTTTAGAATGTGGAATGTGGATTCCAAAATGGTGGTCGACTAGTGAACAGCATATGCACAGAGCTCCTCACCTCAACTTCTTCTTCTAAGTTACTACACACTTCAAATAGAGCTACCTTACCTTCATTTCATCGGTAACTGCATCACCTTCGCAGTGGGAAACAACTTACAATAGACTCTCATCATCTCGGGCTTTTCCACAGTGTTATCCTTACAAGCAACTTAGGGAGGCCTGCTCCTACTGGTAACACTTCCAACTCCACATGGCTAAACAGACAAAAACAACAAATGACTCTTTTACAATGGAAACTCAAACAATTAAAGCCAAAGCCTCAGCAATTTTTTCACCTGAAAAAGAAGTCCTTTCAAAAAGGCAGAGAACAAATAAACAAAATACGGAGCCTACTAAAAATGATGCAATTAGTAAAGAAGACTCCAGCTTCCACATGGATGAGCTGAAACAGGCCCTACAGCCCATACAATCTGCCATACAAAACTTCTCTGAACAACTTACAACTATTGGTAAATCCATCAACCAAATTGTGGACAGAGTAGACACACTCGAGCAAAAAGTACAATCCAATGAACTCCAAATACAATTCCTATCAGATGATCTGCGTACCAAAACAGCCTCTTTACTAGACCTACAAGCAAAAATTACAGATCTAGAAGCTAGAAGTAGGCGTAATAACATTTTAATAAGAGGTCTTCCAGAGAGTTACGACAGTCAAGGCTTACTTGCTATAATAAAACAAATATTTGAATCACTACTTCACTCAGAAGGGGGAGAAAATGTTACAATTGAGAGAGCCCACCGTGCGCTTTATAAAAGACAAGATGCCTTTGCTCCTCGTCAAATATATACAAGACTACTGAACTTCCAGTCAGCTCAACAGATATTATATGCAGCAAAAAAAAATAAAAACTTCACATGGAATAATCACAAATTAACTTTTACACAAGATCTACCCAAGTCCATCAAGGAAAACAGACAGAAACTAGCCCCGTTTTGTTCAGACTTAATCAAAAGAAATATCAGATTCCAAATCGATACCCAAATACTTTGTCTTTCTCCCAAAATGAAACCAAATATACAGTAACCTCCCAAAAAGAAGCAAAAGAGATCTTCATCAAAATATTTAACAAGATCCCAGACCTTGGATAAAGTCACTAGCTTCCAGCACAAGCGTTTCAGCAGCTTTACACTTGACTATCTAATCCACTCACCGGAGGCTTCAGGGACATCACCGCTCTCAAATTCAGCGCCAACATAGTATTTTTATCAGCTTTGTGATTGTTTAATCCAGCAAAACATCCTTTCATATGTTTGCAGGCAGATCCACGTGTCCAGCAAGGAACACATAACGCCCTTGAGGTTTCTGGAGGGACTCCTTCTACTGTGGCACCTGAAATGCTCGTCCGTTAATTCGGTTCTTCCTCAAACGCGCTTATAGCGCTGATCATCGCAGACATGTCCTGTTTACTGCAGGCAGATCCCCTGTACATGTTACAGGCTTGCAATCGTTTCTTTTTCCCTTTTTTTTATTTATTCTTTCTTCTCTTTCTTTTTATGTCTGGTCATGTATTACACATTTTAACTACATGTCACACATTGGCTGGTATTCATAGTGAGCTTTCATAGTATGCAGCGCACTGTTGCATGGGATGTATCAATGCAGAGGTATGCTGTGATCAATACTAGCAGCTAGTGTTACATGTGTGGGGATCAGTTTATGCAAATCACCGTACAATGTCTTGCAAATGAAGTATGCTGGAAGTTGCATGTTTATATAAGAGCAAAGCACACATGAACTTCTAGAGCTGCAACAAGTATAGTTCAGCTGTGTGTTTTGTTGCCATTTGGATGTTCATGTCGATTTAAAACTGCACTATACTGGAGCTATAAGGTTTACATTTTACTGAAGACATTTTATAAGGAATGATGCACAATAAAGATGTATTTATTGAATTCTTAGCTGTAAAGCACTGGAAAAATGCCTTTAATGGGTAGGCTGAAGAACAGCAAAAGGGAACAAAATGAAACAGTCATACCAGACTGCTGGCTCAATTTGCAAACTTTAAAGCTAGTTAATTCTTGCAGTGTAGACAGGGTTAGACTATGCACAAAAGAATTTAGTGTAATATTGCCCAAACAAAAACTAATGATTTATGGAACATCACCACAAGCACAGTAGGAATTTCACTAAACATACATTTGCTTTTTGGCCTAGTATAGTAATCAAAGAAAACAGTTCAATGCATTAATTTGTAAGAATTTAAGCAACATCTTTTAATCTACATACAGTTCCCAAAATACAAGCAAGCAAACCATCTTCTGTTCTTGCTTACTAAACATTGGGTTTTATGAAGCCTATCACCAAATTTCAGTCCAAAACACAACTTATCTTTCAATAACATCCGTTTTTTTTTTCCAACCATTGTAAGTTGTTTAAATATTAATTTAAAATCTTTTTTTTTTCAACAAAATGGGGAAAATATTTGAAAAAGAAACAAAACCTACGATTTTCTTCTTTGGAGACAAAAATGCATGACATTCTAACGTCTCACTCATCTGGTTCTGAGCGATATAAGCAAATACTTTATCTTGGGCTTTGTCTGTTGTACAGTAGGAGATTCTGAAATAAACAAGAGGTTAAATAATTATATATTCTGATGTAATGGAGAAGAAATACATTGTTCAGGTACTGCCTCAGATGCTTCAAATACAAAACTGAATGCTCATATCAACAAAGCAGAACACGCATTTAAATCAAGAAAGGAATTTCTTTGTCCACCTTCTACCACCTTCTACTGTTGGGTCACTCTGGTTTCGTGAAGTGCAGACCAGGAAGGTCTGTTTGGGACCCTCGACGCTATGTTGCTAAAACAAAACACACCAAGTAATGGCAGAAACATCCTCACTAATATAAATAATTATAATTGAGTTTCCTTTAGAAAGTAACAGCTACCTACTATTTACAGTATTGTCAAATTTTTATAAAACAGTTTAAATGTAGTCACCCTGGTTACTTAGGGATATAGTTCCCTGCTGTTTGATCAACATTTAGCAACTTCAGTCAGTAAATAATAACTGCCAAAGATATTTAATCTAGATCCAAGGATGTTGCAATTCCTTTGTATTCAGTTTTGTCCAGATCTTGCGTACAATATAGTGTTCCCATTGATTGGCAACTCACTAGACATATCTAAAATGTCAAAAGCTGCAGAGGTTTTTAACTAAAATAATCTAAAGGCTTAAGCAATATAGTTGCCAGTTGAGGCTAGAAGCATTGTATGTGTACCTTCTGTATTATAGTCACCTGAAATGCAAGCACTGCCTCATATACCACTCCATTAAAGATCCTGTGACATTTGACCTACTCTTTCACAGTAAGTTGAACTGTCCGGCCAACACTACTACCAGCAATCTGAACCTCTATGAGCAAATGAATAAAACCCATTTAAAATAGACTTCCACTGCAAGTTAATCCTACTCAGTTCAATGTCTTCATTGAAATGTATCCTGCATAACTGGATGGGATTCTTCAAATTTACACGTGGACTAAATGGACTCTCCCTCCTCATGAAAGGAGGTAAAACTGGAAGGTCAGTACCTGACAAGGTGCTCATATGCAATACACTAATCAACCTGGTAGATCCTATTATGCTGTGACTATATGATCTCAATGCAGTATCAGAGAGTTGTCACGTTTGCTGAAACACCACCGCTATGCCTAGTCAATTTTCATGTCATGTTCTTGCATTTCATAGTGTTAACGCCTACAAGGTTTCACATTTTTACTCACATATTTATTGTATTGCAATTTGTTCTCTTTTATTTACCTGGTTTTGTTATTTCATACTGTAATGAAAGAAAAACTACTATATGTACGTCTGATGTTATCGTAACTAGAAAATACTATTCTTTGTCACATTTGACACTCTAAGTAATTTAATGTTGCTGTTGCTAATATTTTGCAGTTTTGGTGCTATTCTTCCCCAGCCTAATCAAAACGTCCAGTATATGTACCATAGCAAGCCAGGTAGTGCTCATCATCAGCTCATGCCTTAACTGTTACTATTAAAAAACCTCTCTGCCTCAGTCAAATATCGTATGCTTATCCATGCATGTATTTAACACACAAATGTGTGTAAGTATATATTTATATATATATTTGTGTGTGTGTATATATAATTACACACATTTATATATCTTCTAAAAAAGAGACAACAAGACTCAAATTTCCTAGTTACACTGTTGAGCCGGGGTTCCCATTATAGATAGAAAGGAATTTCTTATAAATCTTTGTTTGTATTGTCGATGCCTATAATGAAATAGGGAAGAAATG
Source organism: Protopterus annectens (assembly GCF_019279795.1). NCBI lineage: Eukaryota > Metazoa > Chordata > Ceratodontiformes > Protopteridae > Protopterus > Protopterus annectens. Next base: position 1,162,132,747 of record NC_056728.1, on the reverse strand, counting down.
CATCATTCCGACTATGATTAATTAAACAAACACATACCGTTGCAAATCTAGTACATTGGTAATAACCAACTTTTAAATACACTTATAATCTATTTCTGCCTTACTGAACTGACTACAGGTCACAATTAGAAGTCCTCTTATAGTGTGGGGAAGGAAAGAAAGAAATAAGGCTATGTGGGTCATTTACTAATGGGGGCAGGGTGGTCATGGAACTTGACATAATGTTGGTTTATATATGCAATGATTCATCTTAAATCAACGGGCAGATAAAAGATGTACAGGGGTTTTAAAGACTACTTATACCTAAAACAGTAATGCTTAAATTTGGTACAGGGTAACCACAGTGCAAGGGAGGTTCTCAACAACGCAACAAGACTCTCAGTTTTAACTAGCTCTGCCATCATCAGAGTCTGATCATTGGTAACACCTCCCCGCCCAAACAATATCAAACAACACCACAACTACATATTTGGTTTAGTTTTTCAACTATTTACAACATATGCCATAATGACAAATTCACGAGTCTCAGTCTCTTGTTTATGGCGAACTTAACATTGCCTTAGCTTTATACCTTTTCTACAGCCTTCCTGTTGTGTGTGATACTCAATAAGATATGCTTGTACTGGTAATAAGTCTGTTATGTATAGGATGTATAGATCTACATCTCTCAAATTCATTAAGCTTAAGAGCTTGACATACAAGCGCATGTTCTATGTACATAAGGTCATACTTTCATGACAAACTAGTAGGTGTAGCATTTACATACGGTAGCTGTATGTGCATTGTATTAGGGACCTAGTTTGATTACCCTTTGGTTGAGAATGTTTATGTATATATGTATAAAAATGTTAGGGTTTTCTTTTGTTATTTGTTATACTTCTTCGCCTATGGGGTTCAGGTGGGTAGGCACCGGGGCATGTCAGAAGGAGTATTGTGCTACTTCCTCCTCTTCATCCAAACTGCTTACTGATACAGCTACGATACGGTTCTCCATATTCCTATCAGCCTATTACAAACACAAAGCAGGTTCTAGTAAACACACATTATGTTACCCAAATATTACTTTAAATCTCCAAATATATAATGTCTCCCCAAACTTCGGTAGTTTTTAATTCACATGAGTTGGGCCGTTGACTCTTGGAACATTAAAGGCTTACAAAATACCGCTAAAAGAAAACTGTTTCTTCACCTGCTGTTTAAATCCCAGGCTAATATTAGCTTTCTCCAGGAAACACACTTATCTGAAAAAGAATGGGAACACACAAAAATAGAAAATGGATCAGGTCAATAATAAGTGCTGGTGACAGCTCAAACTCGAAGGGGGTGGCCATTATAATTAAGAAACAATTTCAGGAACCTATCAATGAATATAAATCTGATACTAACGGCAGATGGTGCTATTTCACCTCTACACTCCCAGTTTCCTCCAAACCAGTTATGTTCATGAACATTTATGGTCCCTGTTCTCAACAACAAACCTTTATCCTAGAAATTTATAACATACTAAACGCATTTCCAAATTACTTATTTATAGTAGGAGGGGACTGGAATGTGGTTATTGATCCTAGCCTAGATCGCACCAGCAAATCCCCCTCCTATAACTTCCAAGCTTCTATAGCCTTAGAGGAACTTATCTCAGATTTTAATCTTGTAGACACTATCACTTTTAGCAAGATCTCGACCAAAGAAAACCTATATACCTTCTATTCCAACTGTCACAAATCTTGGTCACGACTAGACTTCATTCTGATTTGGACCTCCTATCCAAATTTAAAAATACCTTTAATATCGAACCCAGATCTCTTTCTGACCATGCAAAATCTCTCTTAAAATCAGATTCACCACGCCTGTTTTTACATTCGCTAACTGGACTCTTAACAATAACCTACTAAATAATAAAGATATTTTAAATAAAATTAATAACATGCTGTTGGCTCTCGACACTAACCTTACAAAATCCCTAATACCCCCAGACATTCAATGGGCCGCCTGCAAAGCCGAAATGAGAGGTTTTCTGATTAGCAAAGCTTCCTATCTTAAATAACTCAACACTAAAAAGAAAATACTCTATCCCTTAAACTATCATCTTTAGAAAAAAGTCAGAGATTATCTCCAGACCCAAAAACTGAAATGTTGATCAACTCCACGCGCAAAGAATTACTAGAACTGCACTCACAGAACTTTTTCCTACAGGAACAAAAATGTATTGCAACATATTCTGAATGGGCCCAAACCCCCTCAAGAACTCTGGCAAGAATATTAAAAAATAACGGTGCTCCCAGAATATCCACTCTTCAGTATCAAGGAAAATTTATAATTCAGACTCTGAAATAATACACTTATTTTTGAATTATTTTCAGATATTTATAGTAGCAATAAACAAGATTTTCTAAAACCCCAGAGGAGTCCTTTCTAAACTCCATTAACTTCCCTCTCTTGAACCAACTCAAATCTCAGTCCTCTCAGCCAATTACCATCCAAGAAATACATGACATTATAAACAATCTAAAAGAGGCAAATCTCCGGGCCCTGATGGCTTCACTACTAACTTTTACAAAGCCTTTTGCCCAAAAATATCCTCTATCCTATGGAAGGTCTTTAACTGTATCATTAAGGAGGGTATTACTGACCTACATTGGAACAACTCAAAAACCATCTTACTATTAAAAAACAAACAAGATAGAGCAGACCCACACAATTACAGACCAATTTCGTTAATAAATGTTGACATCAAGATTCTTGCTGCTATCTTAGCTAATAGATTACAAAAGATACTCCCGTCTTTACTATCCCCTGACCAAGCTGGCTTTATGAGTAATAGACACACTTGGGATAATACCCTAACCCTGGATTCCCTTATTCAATTGACCAAAAAAGACAAAAATCCAATCTACGCCCTAACCTTAGATGCCTCTAAAGCTTTCGACAGAGTCAACTGGGACTTTTTGTTTGATACCTTGTCCCATTTCAATATACCTAAATTCTTCTCGGATATAATCAGAACACTTTATACAAAATCCCACACATACCTCTATATAAACAAACAGAGATCCAAGCCAATATTGATTACTAATGGAACTAGACAAGGTTGCCCTCTCACCCTTTCTCTTTAACATTTTTATAGAGCCTTTCTTCTTATATATTAGCAGAATACACACCACAACATCCCTAAAATTCTAAACACACATGTTGCACTATCAGCTTTTGCAGATGACTTAAATTTATACTTTCAATTTCCCAACTCAGACCTACCCAAAATCTTTGATGCCATTAAATATTTTTCCTCCGCATCTGAATAACGTAATTAACAATAAAAAATCACATATTTTCCCAATCAATCCTAACTCCCACAAATCTTTTTATTTCCCCGAGTCCTCTTTACAAATAACATATAATCTTAAATATCTTGGTATCCATTTTGAACATAATCAAGCTTCCATGCTCCAAAACAATCTACTAAAACATGGTCCACCATCCAGCAAGATTTACAAAGATGGAAACTTATGAATTTAGCTTTCTTGTCCAAAGTAGCAATAGTGAAAATGAATGTCTTACCCAGACTCTTATATCAATTCAACGCTGCGGATATAGAAGTATTCAATAACTTCTTTTCCAAAATTGAAAAGATCTAGCTAGGTTCATTTGGTTCCCGAAGTCAGTCAGGATCTCTTACTCTAAATTAACTTTTCCTAAGGAGAAAGGGGTTAGGCCTTCCAAACTTTCAACTGTACTACAAGATCATCTGCTCAAACAGAGTCTGGTCTATCTCAAACTTTAGCAGCAAAATCAAACCCACTCTCCAGCATGGTTGAAAATATGGCATCACCATATTATCTCTAACAAAATTAATCCTCAGGCTATCCCATTCCTTTCCACTCTCTATAAACAATTGTAATTTAGCACATTCTCTGAAACATAAAATTAGGCTTTTCCAAAACTCATTAAAGACATCAACATGGAAAATACCCTACCCTGCTCCAACCACTCCATCAAAATCCAAACATCAAAATCAACAATATGACGTTGGACCTCACTAAATTTCCTCGCATTAAAGACCTCAATGTTTGGGACATCCTCAAACATAGTTCAAAATCTATCCCTGAGCTACGATTAATCCTTGGAACTAATAACAAATACACAGTGATTCTTGACAACTAAGAGAAGTTCTACATGCACAACATTTTAATCCTCCCCCCAACTCTCAGGAAATCAACAAATTAATTGAAATCATATGTGCAATATCAAGCACTAAAAAACAATCTCATCCTCTTACAAACTATTGAATAAGGTGCTATACAACTCAAACTGTCTCTTTTCCAACTATTGGAACACAGTTGGGTCTCCTATCTCAGAGGACCAAAAACTCTCAGCTATAAAATCTACCTTAGAACTCTCCCTTTTTAAAAAACTCTTATACACCCAACTGATGCTAAACAACAATTCCTACTTCACTCCTGTAATACTCAATAAATTTAACCCCAACTCATCCCCCTCGTACATGCTGCTCCCATCCGAGGCGGATCTACTACACATCATGTGGTATTGCAACCACTCTTACAAACTCTGGTGTTCTCTAAAAGTTCGTTTACAAAAATGGGTTACTACACCTCAACCTTGTCATGGAAACAGCCATTCTTCATATTCATACCTCGTAATACCTAAAGTACAACTTCACATTTTAATTATTCTCTGTTCACTTATTAAGCTATATATCACTAAAAACTGGTTAGATCGCACCAAACTTAGTTGGAAGGGTTTCAAAGAGATGGCTTTCAAACACATCTCAGCTCATAAATTCATTATAAAGGGCCCCAAAGAGAGCTTATTTTGGCAAACTATGGAAGAAACTTATAGATGTGATTCATACTGAATGACTCCCCATTCACATCTTGTGCATAAAAGCTATCCTTATTCCTGTTAATCTACTGGAGAACCACAGCCAACCCAATTTTTTACTATACCTCTGCATTACCACTCACGGAGGCAGTAGCACTCTTGGTTGTAAATATTGTATATATTTGTTTTTTGGTTTTGGGTAAATGGATTACAATGCTCTCATTGTGCTGTACCTATCATTCTCATATGTATCATTGCTATACTATGTGGCTACTCACTGTTTTCTGTAATAATCCAACGTTGCATTCTAATGTGTATAACTGTAATGTATTTCCTCATCCAGCTTGCATTGTACCATACTTTGAAAAAATAAAAGAATTATTTGAAAAAAAAAAAAATAGAATGTGGAATGTGCATCATGCAGTGTCTTCTTCTAGTTGGCAAAAGGGACATTTCGTACACACACACTAACCCCCCTCACCCAAACACACACATTGAGCATTTGCAGGATTCAAACCCCTAACTAACTAAATTGAGAGAAACGCATTAGCAGAGCGTGCTATTTGCATTAGAGGGAGGTTTCACTTCTCCTGCTTTACTTATAGGGTGCTGACATCATCAGTGTTTAGAATGTGGAATATGCATCATGCAGTGTGTTCTTCTAGTTGGCAAAAGGGACATTTCTTTCACACAGAATTGCACACACACTAACCCCCCTCACCCAAACACACACACACACACTGAGCATTTGCAGGATTCAAACATGGATGTGACATTGCAAATTTAACCCCTGGGATCTCCACTGTGCCCCTGCTTGATGGAGGCACAGCACACTAGCCTTACATGGTGCCTTCTGTGACATACTTTACAGAGGCACAGTAGCCTACTGTACTGGGGAGGCAGATGCCAAGTACACTCTGGCCAAGCTTGTATTCCCTAGGGCAAACAGCCTAGTATTGACCTCTACACCCATATGTTTAATTTTCAGAAACACAATATTTGTTGCTGATAAACTGTTTGCAGGTCTTTATTGCCATAGCTTTCCCTGTTTCTATGTACAACTTGTGTATCTGTGGAAGATGTTTGAATATGTGTGGGATCCACTATTTAACTTATGTCTCTGTAGTCATTTAACTGTGTGCAGTGGGCAGATTGCTGTCTTGTGGTTGGTTCCTGGTTTAACACACAAATACCACATATGTGTGGCCAACTGCTAAACTGAGACATGGCCTAAGTGTGTGAGCATGCCCAGTTCAGGCATATTCCATGGCTTGTTGCCTGACATATGTCTCATTTATCAGAGTGTGTGAGCATGCCCAGTGTGTGCTTTCCATATGTTGAGATCTTCAGTCCACCACATTTGTGGGTGTGTGTGAACGTCCACAGTATTTCACATTTATTGTTGTGTGTTGGGAGTCATGTTGTGTACATACTGACCAACTGCTTTGTGTCTGAACCCGACAGGGATTATACTGTGCCTGCAGGGTTTCCATGGGATAGTTTGCATACAGTTGTCAACATCCTTTCATAGTGACCATACACTGTAATATTGTATAGTGTACTGGTTCAGTACTTTCACTGTGGTGGACAGTATCCTGGGTTTCAGTCCTATCACTGCTTTCAATATTCATAGTGAGCACACCAGACTGGTTAAGGGCCAGTTGTGCACATATGACCATGCTGCATTTTGTTCGGATATGGACTATTTACACCAGGCTTGTCCAACATTGGTAGTGTATTTCACAACTTGGGTGGACATTGACAAACACTATCGATGTGCCCTAGGCCATTTCTACTGCTAGTTAGAGAGTGTGTTTGTCCTTCAACACACATTGTAACTGGAATTTGACATCACATATTTCAAGGTTAGTATACTGTGCCTCTCTCTACCCATGACATAACAATGATACCCAGGGTAAACCTACCATCTCCAATCCATTCATCATGATTCCTGTTGAGGGGAGTCAGTGAGGGACTCTCTGGCTAACCTGTACTGGGAGTTTACTCAAGAGTGGAGTGAGCTTCTGGGTTATGGATCAATCACTACAGCATGTCCTATGTATGTCAGTGCTGGGGTTCAGGTCTCTCATGTGCATAGCTCACTGGCATTCAGATTGTACAAGGTGCAGCATGTTCATTGATTCCAGCTTGGACATGGCTTTATACATCAGGCACAGATTGCCTCTGGGCAGGCAGTATGGCACTGTGTGGAGCTGCGGTTTGTTTAATCAGGCAACACATGGCATCTGTTTGAGCTCTTTGATCCTCCTGGTGGGGTACTTTTGGGGTCTTTTCAGTTGATGGCGGTGTCTGCTGAGGTACATCCCACAGGAGCCATTGTACTCAATTGTGAGGCTGATGAAGGATGACTGAAGAGGCACAATGACCTCCCCTGATCTAGATCTGACTACCTTCATGATTAGGTGGGTATATGGTATGTTTCTGTAACCACTACAGCCACATGGTTGTCAAATGCAAGATATCTATCAAATTGTGTCCCCAGGTCTCTTATTACTTCTAAAGTACTTAATGGGTTAACACCTATGTGGTAATTGGTGGGCACTTACTGTTTATCCACAGGGGATGACTATACACTTTTCTGCAATTAGCTTGATGACATGGCTCTGACACCAGTTGTCTGTTTCTATGTGGCCCTTTTGTAGGATGCTTGTGTCAGCTGGAGGGTCATATAAGGTGCCCAGTTTGTAGTCCTCTGCAAACATGTTCAGACACAGTCCTTCCATGTTGGCCTGTACCTATGGGAAGTATATACCATGCAAGGGAGGTCCCAGGACTGAGCCTTGTTGGATGCCAGTTGTAGCTGGTTTGTAGTCTGACATGGCTGCAGCATGTCTGACCATGTCAGCTCTCTCCTTGGGCTGGTTTGCAACCCATCTACTGACATAGGGGTTTATATTTAAGCTGGTGAACTTATCTATAATGAACACGTGGGGTATTGTATGGAAGGCTTTTGCAAGGTCCAGATAGGCTGAGTGGACCACATTCCTCTCATCAATGGCCTTGATGACTGTTTCAAATGAGTCAGACATGTTTAAGGGACAAGATCTGCCCTTAAGAAAGCCACGCTGGGTAGGGTCCAGTGTCTGTAGGTCCCCAATATCCTTATTTCTGAGGTCCATGATGATCCTTTCCATAGCTTTTCAGATCAAGCTTGCCAGGATTCTGGGGTGATAGTTTGCAGTATCCATTGAGGCACCACCTTTGTGGAGAGGGACCACTGTTGCTGTACACTGCTCTTTGGGTACATATCCTGTGGTAAGGCTGAAATTGAGCAGTAGTGTGATTTGGCATTCCATTCTTCTTGGAGTTCATGTTGGACACAGCCCAGGACACCATCTCGTACCATTGATGCTGTGTGTCTTGCTTTGAAGATGCTGCCTGTTACCTCAGCATCTGCAATGTCAGGGGGCCAGCACTCTGCTGGGATAGATATTTGTCATTTGGGGGGGGGGTTTGCACTGAATCTGTCAGGTTGGATGTTGGCAATGTGTGTGGGTTTGGTGTATTGTTTGTAATATTTGGTAATTCAGAGCATATCTGTGAATTCCCAACAAGGTTCCTACCATCAGTTAAGACAGTCTTGTGATTATCCTTAGTGTCCTGTACAATTTGTATCTCCATAGGTTCATAGGTTCATACTGGGCTATCTGCCCTAGGGCATTTATCAGCCTAGCCAGAGTGTGTGTGGCTTTCGCCACCCCTTGCTATGTGAATATTATGGCCATTTAGGGTTTACTTTACTGTGCCTCTGTCTAGATGTGACACACTGAAGACCCCCCAGTGTAAATCTACGATCTCCCATCCACTTAGCAAGATTCCTGTTGAAGAGAGTCAGTGAGGGGCTCTGCCTAACATGGAGTGGGTTCTGTTCCAGAGTGTAGGAAGCCTCTGGGTTAGGAATCTGTCCCTCCAGCACATCCAATTTATTTTATGTGTTGAGGTTGACATCTGTCACTCTCACGGCTCTAATGGCTTTGGATTTTCTGAGGTGGAGCATGTCCATCAATTCTGTATTGGACATGACCTTGTACATCGGACATACATCACCTCTGAGTATGCAGTATGTGACTGCATACAGCTGGGGTGTTGTCAGCCAGGCAGCATATGACGAATGTTTGACACCCTTTATCCTCTTGGTCAGGTACTTTTGAGGTCTTTCTAACTGCTGCAGGTGTCGGGCATGGTACATCCCAAATGGGGCAATGTACTCACTTATGGGCCTGATAAGAGAAGAGTATAGGGGCACAATGACCTCTCTTGATGTAGATGTGAATCCTTTCATGATAAGGTGGCCAATATAGGTGGTCTTCCTAAAGATGTTGGCAAAGTGAGTGTTGCATGTGGGGTTACTGTCCACTTGTGTCCCTAGGTCCCTGATTACTTCTTCCATACGTAACGGATTACCACCTATGTGGTGATTTGTGAGTACCTTGTTTGGTATTTGGGGAGACATTCATACTCTCCAGTGTCTTCAGGGGGGCTGAGTGGTGTTCCTGGGTCTGAGAGGGTGATCTGTAGCATGTTACAAACTGTACAGCGGTTTTGCCTACAGTTAGTTGCACATGGATGGGCTCTGATGCTTCGTGCATTGTCAGTAACCTGGACGTGTGGGTGTCTTTGCTGAATGTGGATACTCCTCCTCCTTTTGTGGTTTGGTCCAGGTTTTGGGGTTGAAAAGCATGATTTGAGGTATAACCTGGTAGTGTTGGGGTGCTCTCAGGAACCTTGATGCAGGTTTCCATCACTGCACAGACATCAATGTTCTCTATACTGGGGAGGGCCTCGAGAGCATGCATCTTGTGGTTTAGACATCTGGCATTGAGCAGCATTACCCTCATGTTTTTTCCACTTATGTTTTCTGGGGAGGTGGGTTTGTCTTTTCAGCCTTGCCTACAAAAGGCACTATGGAGGTGGCAAGAGCCTTAGCCAATATCCAGACACACAGGGGTGACAGGTGCAAGCCATCCCTGGCAAAGCAGCGTGGTTTGTCAAGCATGACATCCCAAGCAGACACACATTGTATCCCCTTGGAATGACACCAGTAATTGAGCCAGTTGTTAAAGCTGATCATTCTGTGTTTGTACTGTGGCATCATTCTTGGTGAGGGTAGGATAATGATCAGGGTCAGAGTCATACCGTCCTGGCCTACATAATCAGAGAGCTCCTCTATGTCTCTTTACATGTAGTCCAGGGAGGTACATCTCAGGTCATTTACACCAGCATGGACAATGACTGAGTCATATTTGTACTTGCTTTGGAGTGACCTGCATGATTGTGTTATGTGGCAGATTGTAGCAGCCTACAGGCAGCTTACTGTACCCTTTTCCTTGTTCAGTCTGGTGAGCGGGACATCAGTGTGTCTGACTATGGAGTCACCTATTACAAGTGTATCAGGCATGTTGTTTGTCCTTACGGGCTGTGACTGTTTGGCACACCGACTGTGTATACTATGTGTTGCATGTGCTATGTTTGGGGGTAGTGGTTGCTTGGGTGTCTGCTTTTCAGGCCTCTGTTGATTTGGTAGTTTTTAATTAGAGCCTCCAGGAATGTTTTTGTGTGTTTATGTATTTGGTTTGCAGTTGTGATAGGTCTATGTGAGTGGGTTTGTGGTGTGTGTGGTTACCTTCTCCTCCTGACTAGTTTAGACAGTACTGAGTTGAGAGAGCTCAGCCTCCATTTTGGAGACATGCTTGCATCTCTCACATATATTTGTATTTATTGGGGGGTGGAGGGGGTTGTCTGTGTACATGGGGCAGGTGTAACATTGCCCAAGATTCACAGATTCAACTTGTTGTAGCTGGCCTTAGTGGATTTTATGACTGGCCATATTTTATTGCCATAATACTGATCAGAGATTACTTCCCTTTTTGGGTTTGCTCTATCATGTGGTGACTTCCTCATTCTCTTGCATGGTTTGGTAAAGGCTGTGGTCCACCATGCCAGATGCCTGTGTGTATGGTATTGGGCCTTGGTTTTATTTGGGTTTGCATAATCCATGCATTCCTGACTGTGTTCACAGAATGCATTTATAAAGGGTTCTGAGGTGTGGCCCATATTTTCCACATGCACAGGGCCTTTAATGGATTCCACATCAGTTTGGAGGAGTGCAACATTTCCTTTACACATGTTTTTCACTGTGGTTTTCTGGCCAGGGACTGTGGTCAGGATGTGAATATCCAGTGTGATTACTCTATGGTCTGATCTTACCAGTGAGGAATACACTTCTCATTTGGCCATAGAGTACCCATGCTGCTGATGATCACATCCAGTATGCTTACCCCTCTTGTGGGAGTGGTACGTTGTTCCTGAGCATGTTGGTTTATGGATTCTAGGAACCTTTGGCCTAGGGTGTTGGTGCTGGGATAATGCTTCCAGTCCATGTTTGAGTATTTTCAGTCACCCAATATAATGTTGTTTGGAGAGCTTGATATTTCCATGTGTTCCAACGTAGGCCAAGTGCAGTTCCTGGCATTAGGAGGGTAGTCTGTAGCAGGCTACAAACTGGCAGGCAGTCTTAGTCACTGTTACTTGAGCATGGATAATCCATGCTGCTTCTTGTTGTGGTACCAACATGGGGGTGTGGCTATCCTTGACAATTATTGCTACTCACCCTCCTTTTGTAGTTTGTTCCATGTTTTGGGGCTGTAAAGCATGGTATGAGATGTAATCTGGTAGTGTTAGGGTGCTCTTGTGAGCCTTAACCCAGTTTTCTGTTACAGGACAGATATCAACATTCTCCATGCTGAGTGGAGTTTAGACTGCATGCATCTTTCAGTTTGGACATCTGGCATTGGGTAGCATTACATCTAGGTTCTTATCCCTTGTGATACCTATGGAGGTGGAGCATCGTGCCTTGCTCAGCATATCATCCCAGGCTGGCACGCATTGGATCCCCTTTGACTAATGGCAATACTTAAGCCAATTATTGTAATTGATCATCTCGTCTTCATATTCTGGCATCATGCTTGGTGAAGGTAGGATGTTAGTCAGGGTCATCATGTTTGCATATACTACATGGTGTTACATTGCTTAACACATGGCAATCATGCCTCAGTTGGTGCTGCAGGGCTGTCTATGTTGGATGCACAAACTACACTCCCTGTACATGTTTGATAGCAGGTTGTGTCAACTTAGGCATCCCTTTTACTATATGTGTGAGTCAGAGAGAGGTATCATTTCCTGGGTTCCTACTGAGCCAGTGTATGTGCTATGCATTGCCGCTTTGCCAAGGCCAAGGCATACTGGGCACACCTCCTTCTGCCTACTGGGGCAGGCTCAGGTTCCTCCTCCTGCGAGTCACGCTCTGCCTGTGATTGGCTTGGTAATGGTGGGGGGCTGTTTGGCCCAGCCCTATGCTGGTCCTGCTGAAGCTGTTTTTGCAGAATCATAATATGTAGCATAGCACATACCATGATGATTTGGGTACATGTAGTTGGTGAGTACTGCAAGGCTCCACCAGATGTGTCCAAGCACTGGAACCGTGACTTGAGCAGACCAAACACACGCTCAATTACATTTCGTGTTTGTGTGTCTGCCTCATATGGTGTTCTTGTTCAGGTGTGTGTGCATTTCTGATGGGTGTCATCTGCCACGGCTCCAGTGCATAGCCAGCATCCCCCACTAAGTGACCATGTGGGATGTACCCATTGGCAAATGTCTGGTACAGCTGCGTCAGATGCCAGATATGTCAATCATGGTAGCTTCCAGGGCAGCCAGCACACACATTCATTATTATGCCCTGGGCATCACACACGACCTGGCAGTTGATGGAGGGGAAGCCCTTGCGGTTAATGTAGGCCCTACCCCGCTCACCAGCTGGTGCTTTGATGCGTATATGCGTGCAGTCTATTGCACCCACTACCTTAGGGTATTCTGCGATTTGCTGGAAGAGACGCATATTGCTGGCCAATACCTCACGGGAATTGGGGAAATATACATGCTCACCGACATGTGCTGACATGGCGTCCAGGAACTGGTGCAGTACCCTGGATGCTGATGCCTGTGATATCCCCATCATATCACCAGTTGGTCTCTGGAAGGTACCTGTTGCTAGTATTCTTAGGCCAACACATACCTTGGTTTCCACTGGGATGGGTTCCCCTCTGTTGGTTCTGTGTGTGAGGCGTGGCCTGCACAGCTCAACAATTTGCTGCAGGAGGTCTCTGTCCACTCTATAGCTCCACTATCTCCAGCTCATGTAACCCCTGGTAGGTGACCCTGGGCCTGTACACTCTTCTCCGTCTCCTCACTGTGGGTTGTCTGGCAGCATTTGCATAGTCACCACCCTCAGCAAGTTGCATATGTCTCCTTATAACAGCTATGGCAGCCCCTAGCATTTTTGGTCTGAGTGAAGCTTTTTCAGTTTTCACTTCTAGTAGCTTACTCCTCTGTTGCAGTGTCTCTTGAGAGAAACATTCTGCACTGTTGTTTGCAGTGTTTTAAGTGCTGGGCTGGGCTACTGTTCTGCCTGTGTAATTGCCTGCTTCTGTTTTCACCTGCTAGCTCTGCCAGTAATTTCTGCTAGCTTCCTACTATTTCCCATGCTTCCTTTTTCCCTTCTGTTTCCTCAGGGGGGAGCAACATGCATACCAGCAAAAACACGCTCACAGTGGCTAACACATGCACACACATGCTTAGACAGACTAGAATCTGCTTATTCGGGTTAAAACACGCGCACACCAGCGCAAACAAGCTTACAGATGTTTAAACAGGCTCCTACATGCTTATTCTGCCTTAAACGCGCTCACTCACTCTTACACATGTGCACTCTGTCTTACTCGTGCCTACCAGCGCACACACGCACGTATGCACACCCAGCAAGAAACTTTGGTGTTATCCATCGTGTACACCTTCCATTTCTTGGCTTTCCCATGCCTACTTCTTGACACTCCTCTTTCCATGATGTGTGACTGACAGCTTTCACATGCCACTGTGCTCCAATGAGCAGCATTCCTGTCATACATTCCCCCCTGTGATGTCACCTATCTCCTACTCTGTTACTCCCCCTTATCCTACTCCTACACTGCACGGATTGTACTCATTTTCTATGTAACAGTCCGGTTCACTATCCTACCACTCATTTACATAGGATTGCCTACTAATGCTTAGTTACATGTCTTACACTCCACTTCCCCCCTTAGCAACCCCTACTCGGTGGCCATGTTGTTTTACCCTGCTATTTCCTTCCTTTGTATACTCATGCTTTGCATAAACCCACATTTGTGGGTTTAATATTTTTATTTTTTGTTTTTTTATAGCGCAGCCCGTTTGCGTGATGCTGTGCTACGTTTAAACATATTTTTATTTCATGTTTGCATCAGGGTATGTTGCCAGTGGCCACATATTTGGCCATTGGCATGCTGCCTGCGACATTTGCAACCTTTATTTGGAGCTGACAGTGCTCCATTGTGTTATTTGCAGAATGGTATTCAGTTATCAACTGAGTACATTTCTGCAGATAACATGGCTCTTACACGGGCAGGTTTCTGCTTCCTGGATCGCGAATTTACCTCATTTGCATGCCTTTCGGCTGCAAGTGAGGTAATTAGCGTATCCACGCCCTGCCTGTGTAAGAGCTGTTTTAGGTGCTCTCTTACACGCACAATCAGGCTGTTCCTGGATCGCGATGGCTGCATGGTGTCTTACACTACTCTTAGACTCCGTGCAAGCCATCGTGAATCCTGCCCTATTTCTTTCTCTATGCTTTAGAAGGTTTTTCCATTTTTGTGATTGATTTTCTGGATGTCAAACAGTTAAGTGGTGATATTGATGCATCACTGGATATAAAACAATTTTGCTGGCAACTTAAAACTAATACTACATGTTTTCCAGTCATCAGTACTACTATAAATATTGTGTGTTTTATAAAATAGAGCATCTAAGATTTAGTAATATGGTTTATTCTTGTGTATTATTTTCTTGGTTTTGTATTGCTATCGATATCTCTTGTGTGATATTTTTATATTACCATTTTCATTTCATCTGACTGGTGCTGTGTGATCATGTGATGTGTTAAGATGTTATATAACCAACTGTTGACTCATTTGTTAATGATTCTCAAGACGTCTTTTAGTACAAGATGAAAGTGCTAAACATACTTGCTATCTGTTATTGTTTGTCCATGGTATCAGTTTATATGTTGATATTTTCATACAGTTTACAGGTATTCAGTCCTTTGTTTGAATATACTCCATATATATTTCATGTCCTTGGTTAAATTTTACTTTTCTCTCTGCATTACTATTATTTTCTAGATTCATAGAGCTCTTGTTCTGTTTTGTTCATGTATTCCATTCTTTTCTAAGTACTCTATACTGTTTTACATCTGTTGTATTTTTCCACATTGCCAGATAGTAGTTGTTTTGCATCTCCACTTTAAAAGGAGCCATTGTCCTGTTGAACAACCACCTAAGAGAACATAAACTTACAAAAAGCAAACAAATGCATTCATGTCTGTTATGTTATTACCAGTGGGACTGCTGGATTCATAAATGTAAATCAGTCATAGTCTTATTGGCTCTGAGGGCACCTATTATTGGCCCGTTTATGGAAGCTTCGTCTTTTGCTTCAAGTACTGACTTGCTATAAACATTAGTTACCAAGTGGCAGTTTGAAAATGGTTACCCAACAACCTAAAGTGATTAGTTCGGTGGATCATGCATTTCTGCTAAAGCACTACTCCTCTGCATTGTATAGTTGCCAACACTACTATCTGCAATCAGCTAAGAATGCCCTGAACCCACAGAATTAGAGATGACATCTCTACTGCATGCAATGCGGTGACACAATGCATCCATTTTTGCATAAAAAGAAAATGCTACAGTCATGAGCTGTGCACCTTTCACACCTTAGCCAGAGGCTAAATCACTGCATTGCCAATATGGATATACTATCTGTGGACTTTTTAGCACTGTTGTTTCATCTGCACCTCATACACAGTACTAGACATCTCAAAGTATAACCACTGTCTGTCATGGTCTTTGGCCTTAACTTGCACTCTTCCTAGCAAACATTAACAAATAACCCCACAAACATGCTCTTCAAAGCATTCCCCCCCTGCCAAATACCCTGTTCTCCCTCACCCCTATCATACTATCACTTTTGCCCTTCCTCTTCATTTCAGTCTCAAGCCAGTTTGCTTAGTCCTTCTCTACTAGTTCCCTGCCCTTCTGAGATCTGTCTTCCTCGCTTTGCCCAAATATTTTGTTCCCATCCCATCTGTATCTCAACTGTGCAGTACCCTACTCTTCTCCTGCAATACAATTCTTCTGATGTCTTCATGCTACTGTATTTCCTCTATATCACATAAGGCAGTGAGAAATGCAGCTATCTTAACTTCAGTCACTACCTAGTTATCCTACACGCTATATCATTCTCTGTTTTCATCCATAACTGAAACAAGAAAGAACTGTCATTTTATGCTTTAGCTATAAACCATCTCTGACTTGAACAGACTGCTTCTTACATTTACTGTGTAGTTCACATGCACATACCAAACCATCACCAGCTTTGAGGTGTGTTGGTTATATATTCACAGGTAGTCCCTCCTTCAAAGCTGAAGCACATGATTAGTAATTGTTTTGCTGCCCCACTCTTACTAGTTGACTATGGGGTGTTAATTGATCAGCGTGCAGCCAGCAGTCCTTAACCTAAAATTTAAATGTGACAAGATAAGTCCCGTTAGCTTCCCACTCTATTTGCATGTCTCATCAGCAGCTACATCCCACACTGTCCTATCATTCCCCCCACCAGAAAAATAATGCAGTGGACATCAACCATCTAGTCTCTTCTTCCATCTTCTTGTCACCCCTTCCCTTTTTACAGTCTCTCCTATACCTTTTTATATCTCAGTATCTTTCAGTCACATATGTCTGATCACTGTACTCCTACATGTAATAACTGTTGTCTGTCATAAAGTGTCTTCCTGCACTTATATGTTTTGCTTAATTATGTTTTACAATCATTCCTCCTGTTGTTTTATTTGACATATCCACGTAGTGCCTTATTCTGAATATTATTCATGTATGAAGTCATGTTAGCACATTCAGTATTACACTGTACTATCTTATAGGTTCATAGGTAGGTACTAGGCTATTGGGACTAGGGCATATATAAGCCTAGCCAAAAAGGTACCCTAGCTTTCACCACACAAGAAAATTATTTTCCTGTGCCCGTGTTGAGCAGAGCCACAGAGGTGATCCCTGGGGTGAATTTGCTATTTCCTATCCAATCATCAAGATTTTTCTTGAAGAGTGCTAATGAGTGCTAATGAGGAGCTTTGTTTGACATAGATAGGTAGTTTGTTCCAGAGTATGGGAAGTCTCTGGGACAGGAATCTATCCCTCCACCATGTTCTGCTTATTGTGGTGACAAGGTTTTGGTCCCTACAGCGTGTAGCTCAGAGGGACTGGGATTTCTTTAAGTGGAGCATGTCCAACAGCTCTGGGTTTGACATAGCTTTGTATGTTAGGCAGAGATCGCCTCTCAGTAGGCGATATGCAACAGAGTAAACCTGGAGTTTTTTGAGACAGTCTGCGTAGGGCATCTGTTTGAGGCCGGTAATCCTCTTTGTGAGGTATTTGTGTGGCCTTTCCAGTTGTTGTAGATGTCTTGTGAGGTATATACCAAAAGGGGTGTTGTACTCTATAATGGGTCTAATGAGTGACGAGTAGAGAGGAACAATGACCTCTTTTTTCCTGGATGAGAAACCTTTTGTGATGAGGTGTGCCACATAGAAGGATTTCCTGACTACTGTAGTGATGTGATCATCAAAAGAGAGACTACTGTTCACCTGTGTCCCAAGGACTCTTATCACACTTTCGGTGTTAAGTAGACTACCACCTATGTGCTAGCTTATGGGTATAGAGTTTTTACCAAAGGGGATGACAATGCACTTTTTGGCATTGAGCTTGAGGCCCATTGTGTAAAAACAATGTAAAGGCAATTGCATGTGTATGAGGAAAATAACATCAACCACAGTGGCATATTACTGTATACTTCCTGAGATGTTCTATCGGTTATTATCTATTATATAATAATGACTAATTAGTATGCCAGTGCATGCATGCTGATTAGAGAAACCTATCAATTTGCTTGTTCTAAACCGAGCATTTCCAGCAGAAATGAGTCCAGGCATATTTTCTGCTGAGACATTTTTTTACAGCAGTACTGACGAAATGCCCATATTTTGCATTACAGAGTCTCAGCTAATTTTCAACCACTAGCTCAACATGAAAAAATGAAAAAGAGCAAAGACAGTTTTTGATTCACTGGGCCTTGCATTAGTGGTTCTTCAGAGTAAAATCTGAGTTGGATAATCTACTGGTTACTCGTTATCAGATTTAAGTACCTCACATCAGAAATGGAGAGCATGTCAAGCGGTCATCTGCAACAGGGACTTCTTTTCGTTCATTTTTATCCAGACTTCTTTTCACATTCCCTCCCATTACAAAAGAGGTCATATGGAGGAGGTTCCTCTCGCTACTGCTGCTCTTCTGGCGAAACATCTATTATGGGGAGTTCCAATACAGCAAACTAGCACTCATTTCTCCAACACAGGTATTGCTAACATTTATTTTCAAAGTTAATGCTGAGAGTGAAGAAATTCCACAGTGTAATTTTCCTTAGTACAAATAACATTTGCAAAGCTCTATAAAGGAGCACATTTTTTTGGATCCCACTGCAAGCTAACAGTGTTTGAAGTAACAACAGTAAATAAAAGGACTAAGTCTCAGTACTGGCATTCCTTTAGTATGACGACAGTGAAGAAATACCAAGACTGAATACCTCACATCTGTCCAGGGTTTTGTCCAGGATTTTGAACTATGTCCTGATTTTCCCTTTAAATTGTTGCTCTTTTCTTAAAATGTGTGGTCTTCTGGCAGAACATTGAGGGGGAAAATGCTGAACATACAGGAAACTTTTACAGTTTAGCATTTTTGTTCTTTTTATTTACAACAATTTCTTAAGAAGAAAATGTTTAACTTTAAAACTTTCTCCAGCATTTAACATTTTTTTTCCCTTAGATACTCATCTCTTACTTTTTTAGTAAACAAAAATAGCTATGACAAACATGTACTGTGCACCTCCGTAGACACCTCCATGCATTACACAGTTGTTCAAACAATCAAGTGCAATTTTTTACTGTTATCCCCATTAGACAGATCAAGGTGATATTGGACTAACTGTCCAATGAAAACTGTGTCCTAGAGCAACAAAAAAAAGAAATAAATGATAATGAGATCACCCCCCCCCCCTCCCCGAGGATACAGTATACTCACGAATGACAGACAAAACAAGCATGCAGGTGGTGTGGTAATCATCTGTAAAAATTCCCTAACCATTACTTTACTTCTACAGGAAATACCAAAATTTAACAATGCTGAACTACTAATAACACTTTTAAAAAATCAACAGTAGAAAAACTATATGCTTAACAGCAATTTATATACCACCAGGGAATAACATTGATACTGCTGAAAGCATTCTATGTTGGCTATCCCAACAAATTAACTTCTTCTTCTTTTGGCTTTTTCCTGGTTAGGGGTCACCACAGCGGATCATCTGTCTGCTCATGATTGGCAGTGGAGTTTTACAGTGTCGAGTTGCCAGCCCAGCTCCCAACCTTCCACAGAAGGCACACACACACTCACAGAAGGCACCCCAGCCGAGAATCGAACTGGAGAACCTCTTGCTGTGAGGTGGCAACGCTAACTGCTGCACCACTGCAGCCGCCCATTATCACAACAAATTAACTATGAAACTATAATATTTGGACACCTAAATATAGACTGGCAAAAATACATTTCACTATCCTCACTGAATCCATAAACTTGTAAAACTTCAGACAATTAATAACCACACCTACCAGAGTCAATAAAATTTCAGGGATTTGATTCTTACAAACAAACCAGATAAACTGACAAAAGTAGGCAGCCTTTCAGACAGCATAAGTGACCACATACTAACATATGCTATTAGAACTCACCAGAACCTAGAAAAACATATTATCTATAATCAAATGCAAAATACAACCAATTTCAACAAAAATATTTTCAATTAAACACTAAAAATATAACTGGAATGTGCTTACAAGAATACCACTAGATACTGCTGTAGAAGACTTTAATAATGTATTCTTACAGACCTTAAATAATCTAGCACCAGTACTTAATAAAAGAGTAAAGTCCAACCCCACACCATGGCTGACAAAAGAAACAAAAAAATCATGATAAGAGATAAAGCCTGGAAAAAAATGGTATAAAATAGAATCCAAATGCCCTCCAGCAATTTAGACATCTTAGAAACCTTGCAAAACTCCATGTTAAACAGGATAAGCAAACATACTATACTAACCTACAAGACAAACATATAAATAACCCAAAACTTTTTTGGTCATCACTAAATAAACTACTTCACCCTGGCAAGACCACTGGTCCATCTCCAAAAACAAATGATACTACAGACTCTATCCCTACACAGTGTAATTCCCTGTATTATTACATATATTTATTAATTACCTCAACACCTCCACTCACCACACTTGTTTAGTTCAGTATGCATTTGACTCAAAATTAATATGTGTGACTTAAATAAGCTCTAAGACATTACTCAAAAATTTTTCTCCTCTGTAAAAACCTGGCTCAAAGAATCAAACCTCCTACTCAACCCCAAGAAACTAAGTTAATGATTTTCACCTCAAAAAGTTACCAAAATCAAAAGCAATCGTTTACCATAAAGTCAGCAAATAATACTGTCATTGAAACTGTAACACACAATAAACTTCTAAGCACTGTAATAGATAAAAAACTCAAATATGACCACCATATACTGCACACGATTAAATATATACACCAGAAACGAGGCTCCCTTTTTAATTTCTCCAAATCTTTTGAGTTTCTAATATCTTGATGGGAATGGACCCCATTCCTAAGTAAAAGTATAATTAAAGTTCATGAAATTAGTATTGTTTCAATCTTTGATGTCAGCCAGAAGTGCTGTTCACAACACCCACAATATGCCCAGTAATGACTACTTCTGTGATTCATACAGTTACGTGTATCTGTAACATATCTAAATACGATTGTAGATTCTTTTTTATAAGACTCGTAGCTCCTACTACTATTGGAACTGTCTGGGTATCATTCTTCCACATTGCTCTCATTTCTGCCTGAAAATCCTGATATTTTATGACTTTGTGTCTCTCTGTATACAAGTCACTGAGTGTAGCAATTTCAATGATCAATGCTACTTTTGTCTTCTTTTCATGGACCACTATATCTGGTTTTCTCACATCTGTCTTTTGAACTACTGGTAATGGGTGATCCCATGTAATGTAGACCTCATCATTTTCTATGATGCTTTGTGGCTCAGGTTTCCAGTGTGTTTTTCAGCTACTTCAGTATTTTAATGTTTGCACAATCCCCAGTGCAATAGCCTTGTCACCTTATTATGCATTTCAGTATACAGTCCTTCTGCCATTAGTATGTCACAACCAGCAATGAGGTGTGCGATTGTTTCCAATTCTGTTTTACAGAACCTACATTTGTCTGTTTCTCCCACATGTTCATTGGACTTTGTAAGCAAACGTGTATGTAGTCCACTATCTTGCTCCACTAATACTAACCTTTCATCTTTTGGTTTGAATTCACCTCTCCTTAACCATTTCTGAATTCGATTCTGATCAACATAAGGTTGTTCCAGGCATTTTCTATACTTGCAACTATATTTATGCATTTTCCACATTTCTTGCCTTCTCATCTGATCCTTAACCTTATATTCTTTCTTTTGTTTTTTTGGCATATTCAGTTGCTGCCTGATTTTTATCTACTTCTGGTTTGATTTCCATTCCCGCTTGATGCCAATATGCTTCTAATAGACTAAGAAGGGAAGTCATCTTAGATTTATTCTCATCATGTTTCAAAACTTTCACTTGTCTTTGGGTCTTGTGAGGTCAGTAGATATGTATGCAGTCCCATGATTGCAAATCTATACATGTAATCAATTTCAAGGAGGCCCATACCTCCTTTGGAACAGGGAATATGTAATCTTGGTATGCACTGAGTTTTATAAATAATTTGATGAGCACAAAGCATCCTTCTTGATTTCCTGTGTAATCCATCCAGCACATTTTGGAGCCAATCAATCACCCCAAAACTGTAAGTTAGAACAGGAAGAGCAAATTGGTTTATAGTTGAACTTTAATCCTAGATGTCAATACCGTTTTCAGGATTAGTTTAAGTTTTCTAAAATATTCCTTACTGAGGTTTATTCACATTTGTTCATGTTTTATTGTTGATCGTTTATCACTTCCCAAATATTTATACACTCTTTCTCTTGCTCAAGTTCTTTTATATCACATTCTTGTCCCAAACTGATGTTTTCTTGGTGCTACAGCTTTCTCGCTTTAACATTAACTTTTGCACAGTTATCAAGACCAAATGACATTCTTATATCATCTCAAAAAGTTTTGACTACTTGCAGTTATACTTTGAGTTCCTCATCTGATGAGCTATACAGTTTTCAATAATCGACAAAGAGAATATGAGAAATCTTTACACTTTGTTCCTTTCTGGGAGCCAAATTATAGCCATGACCTAATCTGTTAAGCAGACAACTTAATGGGTGAAGGGCAAGGCAAAACAGCAGTGGTGATGAAGATTCTCCCTGGAATACCCCCATTTGGATTTTTATCCCTAAAGTAATAATTTGTCCTTTATCGTGACTTAATTACAAAGTGGTCTACCATTGTTTCATAGTCATTGTAATGTAGTTAATCAGTGTAGGGTGTATCTTATACATTTTTAAGCACTCTTTTATCCATGAATGTAGGATACTGTCAAATGCTTTTTTTGTAGTCTATCCCTACCATACCTATATTCTTCCCCTTTTTACAGTTCTCCACTATGACTTTATTTAACAACAATGATCCTTTGTTCCATATGACTTTCTTTTATTACCCTTTTGTCCTATTGCTGCCATAATTGAGTTTTCTTCTAAATGATTATAAACTCTGTTGGCAAGAAAATTCCCGTGTGTAGTTTATACATCGCCGGAAGACAAGTTATTGGCCTGTATTTTTTAGGGTAGCTTGCAGGTTCACTCTTAAGTAGGAGTATTGTTTTTCCTGTTGTAGATTGGATTGGTGCCTGTGTACATGCAATATAATTCTTACCCATAGCAAATTCTTCGTGCAAATATGTTAATGCTTTTAGCCAGAAGTTAGGTAATGCATCTGGGCCTGGGGTTTTCCAATTAGAGGCTTTTTTATATCCCTGGCTGTTCCTTTATCCAATTTCATATCCTGTACATTTGAACTTCTTATTCTTTCTTTTGCCTCTTCTGTCCATTTAGCATCTTTGTTATTTTCCACAGGATCTTTTTGGTAGTCTTTCAGTTCCTTTTGCCTTGTCTCCCAACTCTTTATAAAACATATTGGGTTGTCAATAAATTGCTTATTTTTGTACTTTTCCTTTATATTTATCTTTGTATCTTCTAAGTTTTTCTGCCTATGCTGATACTTTTAGTTTATTATTTGTGATAATGCATGATAAATCTTGGTCTGCTATTATACTGCACATTGCTTTTATCAAATGTATCTTTTGGAGTATTTTTCTTTTTATCTGTTCCCTCTTCTATACTGTTCTAACCATGATACTTCTTGTCTTAATTACTTTATAGTTTTCTTTATTCGATACTTCCATGATGGCATTCGATTTCCCCCCGTTCTTTCCCTTACTACCCTGTGTTCTTGTGGTAAGACTTTATCTGTTATTAATTTGGCTGCACAGTAATGTATCCTATTTACTTCTGTTATATCACACGAATCTCTATGGACAGTCCTAATTACTGTGTTCATTTGTTTTATCAAACTTCTAATTTCTTGTGTTTATTAACCTTCTGCAATCTGTTTCTTTCTTTGATCTTAATATATCTATCCATCTCCATTAAATCAAGTAAATCTTCTCTTAAATCATTTTCTTCTAAACTGACAGTACATTCTTTGTTCGCCATTTCCTGTGGGCTTTCTATATAAAGTTCCAGAGCTTCTTCCAATGCCATGTTCTCTTCAGTTTTACCTCTTATCCTCCAATCCTCCATTGCTTTTGCATATTGGAACTTACTGGCCTAACACTCTGCGGCATTGACTGTGTCAGAGTGCCACAGTTTCCTGATCTTTCCCTTGCTGTATATCTCCAGCTGAACCTTTGTACTGGTTACCTGTGGAAGGCTATAAAGTATCTTCATATGTCAACTGATTAGATGCTTCCTGCTGAACTGGTTTCTCCTTAATTTGATGTCCATTGCTCTATCCTGTTGTGTTGTTATCTGAGTTAAATTTTCTACACTAGATCCTTCTTTTTGCAGATAATCCATAACCTCAGTTTCTATTTAACTTATCCATTACTAATCCTCTTTTCTACTTTTCCTATTTGTTTTCTTATGTTTTGTTATTGTAAAAGTTTCCGTATCTGGATGGCTTTGCCTGTATTTCTCTTCAGATATCTTTGGTTTGTTCTTTTTGCATTGATTAGTTTTGCTTTCTCCTTTGCATAAATATTGAACCATATTAAATCTCTTTCTTTCCCTTGCCCATATTCCTTCTTCAGATGTCTCCTGCTCCTCTTGTTTCTCCTTACGTTGGGGATTAGTTGTTTCATCATGCTGTGATATGACCTGTGTTAGACTTTCCTCACTGAATCCTTCACTTCACAAATATTCCATAACTTCAGCTTCTATTTTTTTAATTTTTGTTTGACTAATATGTTCTACATTCCATCTTTGTGATCTTATTTTTGGTTGTGAAATTTTCCATATATGGGTGCGTTTGCCTATATTTCTCATGAATATCTTTTGGGCTGTTTTGTTTGTGTTGATTAATTTGGCTTTCGCCCTTGCATAAATATTGCACCATATCAGATTTCTCTTTCTTTCCCATGTCCAAGTTGTTGTTTGTCTTTCGGCTTTTCCCGGTAAGGGGTCGCCACAGCGGAACTCCGGTCCGCTAATGATTGGCAGTAGATTTTTACGAAACGCCGAGGTGCCAGCTCGATGCCCAACCTTCAACAAAGGCACTCCCATTTACACACGCATGTCTTTCGAATGCTACCCAACCACGGAGAGGACATGCAGACTCCACACAGAAGGCACTACCAAGCCTAGCCGAGAATCGAACGGGAGAACCTCTTGCTGTGAGGTAACAATGCTACCGCCGTACCACCGTGACATATTTCTTTTTTATACCCTTCAAATGTCTCTAAATTGTATTCTTTAAACTTTTGCATTTCCTCAGTTGCTTCTTTTTCCAAACAGCAGAAGGTTTCTTGGTCTATATAGTGTTTTTCACAGATCTGTTATATCAGTGAACACAAATTTATATTTGAAGATTCTGACAGTTTTTCTTGTGGAAGTATTTTCTTTCCTCTATTTTCTCTCTCTCCCTGGAAATTCTGGGCTTCTTGCATAGTAGTAGCAATAGATAATTTCTTTTTTATCTTCAATATTCCACTCTATCATCTGTATGGCTCTTTTTTGGCCTATCAGTTTTTGTGATTTTTGTGGACTGCTACTTCCTTCTACAACAGGGGGGCCATCCTCCCCCTGGGCCTGACCTAGCCCCATTGTAGGAATATTTCCATGTCTTGAGGATTCTACACTGTTATTTTTTCCAGTCCTGGTACCAGTGCGCCTACCAGGATTGGGCACTTTTTTTATCCTGGGACTTGTACACCGAGCTATCTTCTTTATTTATTAGCCTACTTCTGTCCATGATATATGCTATATAAAATACAGTCTATATATCAATGTCATCTTGGTGAGATTTTGTGAAAAACAGGGACAACCTTGTGAAGGTACTCACCAAGACTTGAGGATCAATTCAATGTCTCCCTTTAAAGGATCAATGGATTCCTTACAGATACTGCAAGAAAAATTCTAGCCACCACCTTCTTACTGTAGACTCTCTTATACGCTGTTCTTATCCTAACAAACATAAACAATACTCAAAGGAAGAAATGTGCCTTCTGCTACAATAAAATAGCTAAATTTGCTACCAGTCTCTCTCACAGGACCCAACATTGTCTTAGCGTGAAGCAATTAAACTGTCTTGAACTGCACAATTACCTTACATATTCACAACTAACTATAGCATACAAACTCATTCATCATCCAGAAAAATACCTTGAGCTTATTACTACCCTATTGTCCAGCAAGAGACCTCCGTTCTAGTAACAAATTCTTGTTACTTACAAATAAGTCAAATAATGTTGCAGGAGACTTGTTCTGCTCCCAGTGTATTGCTAAACTCTAGAATAGCATCTCCATGCAAACAAAACTCTCCAACATACTCAATAGTTTTAAACCACTGCTTAAACAACATCCTAACCAATCCTGGTCCTGTACATGCTCATCACAGGGTTAAAACATTTTTACTGTACAGTACTATCCAAATACTCTTCTTAAACATAATATTCTTAGCCTCTTACTGAAATGACAAAACAATGTTTTTACAGTTGACTCCCTCTTATCCAGCCTCTCTTTAACTGGCTTCCTGTTTAACTGGCCATCAAATTTCTGCCATAGCCATAGCAAAAGGCAAGAGAGAATAACAACACTTCTGCCTCCTCTGGGCTAAATAATGACAGACATTTGAGTTTTAGACTTCATATTCATTAGAAAAATGCATAATAACACAAACCCTGTTATTCTAGCTGATGTATAACCTATAAATGGTATTTTGTATGCTTTTTCTGATTAACCAGCCATTTGTTTATCCAGCCTAAAGCCCTGCCCCAGCGAGACTGGATAAGAGGGAGTCAACTGTACATAACTGCTGCCTGTACAATCTGTTAAGTTGCACATGTGCTTTCTCTTTAGTAAATACCACATCTGTAAAATCTTAGAAAGTATATATATATATATATATATATATATATATATATATATATATATATATATATATATATGGGTCTACTATCCATGATCGAAATTGCAGAAAGCCGAAACCCATATGGCCAAGACCATATGTTCGACTTCCACAATTTTAAACATGTAAAAATAAAAAAAAAAAAAATACACAACAGTAACTCACTTTCTAAGTGTTAGCTGCATCCCCCGTGGGGGAGCTATGCTCTACACACCCCTCCCATAACTTTAATATACCAACTCCGAAATCGCACTACAGTGCGGAAATGGAAATATTTCCATTCTGCACTTCACGGAGATGTCCATTACATATGGTTGGGATTTCAAGTCGAACATATGGTCTCGGCCATATGGGTTTTGACTTTGTGGCATTTCGACCATGTGTAGAGGATATATATATATATATATATATATATATATATATATATATATATATATATATATATATATATATAAATGTTACTACCGTTTGTGTATAAATACAAATAGAAATGTAACTACTGTTTGTGTAGAAATGTAAATATAAATATCACTACTGTTTGTGTATAAATAGAAATAGAAATGTAATTGCTTTGTATTTGACTGGAACTTAGTATGATGCAATGTAAGCAAATAGAGCTTTTTTCCCCAGGCCTCCACTAAAAATGGATATTATCAAGTTTGACTTTCTTGGTAAACTAAGACTAATAAATAAGTAAATAACAGCTGGAGAGACCACAGAGATTTCTCATCAATAAATTACAGAGTACGCAAAACAAGTCTTACGTGGAAAGACTGAAATCCCTGTCACTGTATTCTGTCTCCTACAGATTGCTAAAGGGACCTGTGCCTGGCTTACATGGCAGTCTCTGACCTGGTCCTCATGGAAATGCTGCACATTCATAAATCAAACTACACGAGGGTCACTTACTCCAGGGATCTTAACCTAGCCTCTGACATGAAGAGATCATGTTGGAGAGATAGATACATCTCCCAGAAATTGCCACCTCTTCGGAACAAGCTTCAAATTCATGTGAAATAGAGCCCCTCCATGATCCTCTTCAAATGCAACCTAGATTCATGGATGCATAACCGCAAATTCTCGCCTGGGGTGGTGCCAATGTCTTCCTAGACCCTTACCTCTGCAAACCTCACTCACCTAACCACTAATAATTGGGGAAACTTGTGATAAATATGGCTAGGCCTGTAAGGGCTCTAGGACTTCTAGCTAAGTAACCTTCTCTGAACCTATGAACCTATGACATCATTGCACTTCTAACTCAATCTCATAGCCAGATGAGATCAAATTATTTATTACATACCTTTTTTATGTTTGAACCTCATTTTTATCTGTAATATTTTACCTCAAATCAGTACCTTAACTAGGAGATAAAATGCTGTTATCTTTTATTTGCCCTTAACATCCACCAAATGGACCTAATAGGCAACTAGATTAGAATATTATTTAAATACACATATATATATATATATATATATATATATATATATATATATATATATGTTTACTGGGGTAGTGCACTGATCTCAGTGAACTATTTGTAGGCACAGCCACATTACCTTGATACAGATTCTTAGAGATCCAGAAGTGGAAATTATAGAGATTCATATCACTCTAAATAAATCAACTATCAGATTATATAGCATGCTACAGGACCCCCTCTATGTCTCCAAAAAATCTCTCCACATTTCTATGTATTTATCATTATCTACTTGTAAGTAGGATTACTGTTAACCTTAGTGATTTTAACTCCCCAATGACTAACTCTCAGAGCTATGCCACAAATGTAGATTATGCAAAAATATGCTTAGATTATGCAAAAATATGCTTAGATTTTGTAAACATAAACTTTTTGGACAAGATTGTTAATGACCCTACTACAGAACACAATGTACTTGACCTGGTCATAATAAATGTAGCATCTATATGTACCATCTGCAAAATATCCCCCTCTTTGGTCATCAGACCACAAACTAATAACCTCCTCAATCAAAATCTCCAGACCATCAGACCAATTTTCACCAAATTGAAGGTCTTTAAACACACAAATATCATACAATTATATGATGAAGTCTCTAAATTTGAGCATAAAGGCATTACCCATAATGTCGATTCTGAAAAAAAGTCATAAAACAAGTTCTAGTCATTCTATACAAATGCATTAAACTGTCAGTTCCTACTAGAAGTGAGTGAATTGCAAGGTTTAAAAGCAAACCAGAGTGGTGGGCCTTAAGCATTTGTAAAAGGAAGAAACTCCTAAACCTACATAGCAGAATGAAAGACCCTAAATTAAGGAGGACATCAGACAGCTAGATAAGAAATAAAATAAGAAAAATAAAGGCACCCCATGAACTCAGACTAACAAGACAAGCAAAAGACAACTACAAGTCCTTCTTTAGTTATGTCAGAAAAAAAAGAAATTAATACTAAACACTTATTCATAATAAGTTCATAGGTTGGTACTTGGCTATCAGCCCTAGGGCCTATAGAGGCCTAGCCATAACAATTCCCTGGCTATTTCTTCCCACACTATTTACTTCCCTGGACCCCTGTCTAGCAGGGCGACTGACGTGATCCCCGGGGTGAATTTCCTTTCTCCCATCCAATCGTCAATGTTCCTTTTAAAGAGGGCCAAAGAGGTACTCTGCTTGACATGTATGGGCAATCTATTCCAGAGTCTGGGGAGTCTCTGGGTCAGGAACCTATCCCTCCAGCATGTTTTGCTTATTGTGATGACAAGGTTTAGATCCCTGGAGTGTGTGGCTCTGAGGGATTGGGATTTCTTTAAGTGTAGCATGTCCAACAGCTCTGGGTTTGACATGGCCTTGTATGTTAAGCAGAGATCGCCTCTGAGTAGACGATATGCGACAGAGTATAGCTGGAGTTTTTTTAGGTGGTCAGTGTAGGGCATCTGCTTTAGGCCTGTGATTCTTTTAGTGAGGTATTTCTGCGGCCTTTCCAGTTGTTGCAGATGTCTTGAGAGGTACATACCAAATGGGGCATTGTATTCTATAATGGGTCTAATGAGGGATGAGTACAGTGGGACAATGACCTCCTTTTTTCTGGATGAAAAACCCTTAGTGATGAGATGTGCCACATAGAAGGATTTCCTGACTGTTGTGGTGATGTGGTTATCAAAGGTGAGACCACTGTCCACCTGTGTCCCTAAGTCTCTTATCACACTTTCGGTGTTTAGTGTACTGCCACCTATATGGTAATTAACGGATACATGCTTTTTCCCAAAGGGGATAACTTTACATTTCTTGGCATTGAGCTTGAGCCCATTGCTCTGGCACCAAGCATCTGTTTCTGTAAGGCCCTTTTGTAGAGTATCCGCATCATTTGGGGATTCAGTAATGGCTCCCAGTTTGCAGTCATCTGTGAACTTTGTTAGCCAGAGTCCCTTAGTATTGGCCTGCACTTCAGAGAAGTAGATGCCAAACAAGAGCAGTCCCAGGACTGAACCCTGAGGTACTCCACTTGTCACTTGTCTGGAGCTGGATTTGGAGTTGGCTACTTTTACAGTGTGGGTTCTATCAGTAAGCCAGTTAGCAACCCATTGAGTGACGTAGGGAATAATGCCCAGCTTAGTAAGTTTATCTATGATTCCAGAGTGGGGGATGGTGTCAAAGACCTTGGCAAGGTCTAGATAGGCTGTGTGGACCACCTTACCCTTGTCCATGGCCCTGGAGACTGATTCAAAGAAGTCAATCAGGTTCAGGAGACAAGATCGGCTCTTCATGAACCCAAACTGGGTGGGGTCCAGTGTCTGAAGGCTGCCAATGTCTTTGTTTATAAGTTCCATGATAATACACTCCATGGCCTTGCAGATAAGGCTTGTCAGACTGATGGGACGGTAGTTTCCGGGATCCAAGGTGGATCCCCCTTTGTGGAGTGGGATAACTGTAGCTCTGCACCAGTCAGTGGGCATGAAACCAGAGGTGAGGCTATGATTAAACATGACACTTAGGTGAGGTCCCAGTTCATATTGTAGTTTATGTAGTACACAACCTGGGATGTCATCTGGTCCCATGGATGCTGTATTCTTAGCTTTGGAGAGTGCATTTTTTACCTGTGTGGCCATTATTAATGGAATTTGGCAATCGTCCGGTACTGAGATGGGCCATTTAGGGGGTGAGGGGGGGTGAAGTTGGCACTGAATCGATCTGCCAGGATATTGGCAATATCCTTGGGATCAGTATATTTAATGCCATTCTGTTTTAGCTCAGAGCAGATCTGAGCATTGCCATTTAGATTCTTGACATAGTTATAGAATGCCGTGTGGTTGTCTTTGGAATCTTTGGCAATTTTTATTTCGTAACTAGATTTGGAGGATTTTATGAGTGATCTCAGTTTCTTACAGAGGCTGATAAGGGAGTTTTTTGCATCCTGGGATTTTCCTCTTTTCTGCAACAGTTTCTTCCTTTTGTTGTAAAGTTTGTTTATGGCAGGGGACCACCAGATTGGCTTCCTTTTTGTGGATGAGAGCATCTTGGTTCTATATGGGATGGCACGATTCATGCATGAGTGGATGTGCTCGTACAGTGCCTTAGTGTAGGATTCAGCAGTTGAACTTTCAGTTCCCATCTGCATGGGTGTCATGAAGTTTGTCACTTCTGACTTGAGTAGCATGAAGTTGGCTTTGGAGAAGTTTTTTATGGAGGTTTCCTTACTGCGGAGTGGGGGTGGGATGTGGATGTTAAGGGTGATTAGCTTATGGTCAGACCTGACTAATGAGGGGGTGACCATAGGTGTGGAGCATCGATTTCCCATGTTGGTAATGACCAGGTCTAGGATATTAGAGCCCCTGGTGGGACTATGGATTAGTTGAGCCAGGACGTTGGAATTTATGAATTCCAAGAACCGCTGGGCAAAGGTGTTGGTACATGAGAAGTTTTCCCAGTTAATGGCAGGGTAGTTAAAATCACCCAGTATTAGGGTGTTTGGTTCTATCTTAATATTTTCCAGTATGTTTAGAAAGGTATAGTGAGAATCTTGGGGTATGGTGGGGGATCTGTAGCAAGCTACAATTTGGATTGCAGTCTTACCTAGTGTTAGTTGCACCTGGAGAATTTCAGATGCATTGTGTTGGGCAACTAGCTTGGTAGTGTGAATATCCTTGGTGAATATTGACATTCCTCCACCTTTAGTTTTTCGGTCCTGGTTTGGTGGCCGAAAATACTGCACAGATATCGATGTTCTCCATTTTTAGGAGTGCCTCGAGAGAGTGCATTTTGAGGTTTAGACTTCTAGCATTCAGTAGCATGCTTGTACCTGTTACGGTGGTGGTTTTGTCCTTTGAACTTTGCCTAAAAAAGGCACTATAGTGGTGGCAAGAGCCTTAGCCAGTAACCTGAATCCCAGGGGCGACAGGTGCAGACCATCTCTGGCAAAGCATCGTGGTCTTTCAATCATGTCATCCCAGTCAGACAGATACTGGATCCCCTTTGAATGACACCAGAAGCCTAGTCAATTTTTGAAGTCAATCATTTTGTTCTTATATTGCGGTATCATTCTGGGTGAAGGCAGGATGCTACTCAGGGCTAGGGTCATACCTGCCTGGGCCACATGATCCGAGAGCTCTTCCATGTCTCTTTTCATGTAGTCCAGGGAGGTACGTCTCAAGTCATTCACTCCAACATGGACAATGACAGAGTCATATTTGTACTTGTTGTGGAGTGACTTGAGTGCATGCATTATGTGGAGGATCCTGGCACCCGACAGACAGCTGACTGTAATTTTCTCCTTGTTCAACCTGGTGAGAGGGACATCAGTGTGCTGGACTATAGCATCACCTATGACTAAAGTGTTAGGTACATTGTCTTGCCTTAGGGGCTGTTGCTGGGTGGCACACTGGTGTTGTGAAGTATGTGACACTTTGGTTGTGATTGGTGTTTGTTTGCATTTCAGCTTCAGAGGTCCTTGTTGCTTGGGCAGATTACAGTTAAGGGCCTCTGCATATGTGGATTTAGTGTTGCTATATGTGGGTGTTGGTGGTGTGGGTTTAGAAGGGCTATGTGTTGCTTGAGGTGTAGTGTGGGTGTTAACCTTCTCCTCTTGACTGTCTAGCACAATCTTGGGTGGAGAGAGCTTTGCTTCCATTTTGGCTATGTAAGTGCATCTCTCACAGGTTGTAGTGTTGGGTGGAAGGAGGAGAGGGTTGTCTGTGTACATGAGGCAATTGCTGCATTGCCCCAGTATGCCCAGATTCACCAGGTGGACAGGAGAAATCACCGGAAGCTGACCCTTGGACATGCCTGGTTTGGTGCTATTTTTTTTTTTTTGTAAAGTACAGGAGCTGTTTTCCCTTACCTTAGCAAGGTACTTTGCAATTATAGGCTGTTTAGTGCCTACTATTAATTTCTCCTTATTATCAAGGAGAATTGAGTGCTTGTATCAGTTTAAGGCTTCCTAGTGCTTTCCAGCAGGTATTAGAGAAAGTGCTAGTCACAGGGATGCTTAAAGGTAAGATGAAAAAAAAAATGCACACTGCAGTGTGCACTAGAGAAGTTAGATGTGAAAGTAGGTAACTTAAGTTTTACCTGTTTAAAAAGTTAAGGTTTAGTGGAGAGTTATTATTTTTAAAACAGCAAGATGGGTTGAAATGGGTGGTCACTTTTGTATTCTGGTACTATGGAATACAGTAGGATGGCCAATAAATTTAAATAGTTGAAGGGGAGGGATTTCGAAAATGATGATTTTGTGATTAATCACACAAGCCAGTGAAAGTAGAGAGGAAATGAGATATATGGTCAGATTAATGTAAGAGGCAGGCAACTAGAAAGACAGAGGTATTTAACAAGACAACTGTAACTGGGTGGGAAGGCGGGAAAAAATTCTGCCTGACTCAGAAGAGAGAGAACTGTGGTCCCTTTTGAAGTTTTAATATGCTGTCAAAGCAGAATGCAAGTAAAACAGAAGGTAAATAAAACAAACCACAGTATTCAAAATAAATAAAGGCAATAAAGTAATACAGAATACAAAAAAATAAAAGCAAACTAACCTTTCTTTCACAGCAAAGTGTAGCAGAGTCTGGATGAGCCTTTCTGGTAAAGCTCTGAAATGTTTTATTTTACCCCTTAAATAGAAGGTTTAGTCCCTAGCTCCAGCCCCTCAGTTAACAAATGATTAACCTTAAGTGACCGCTTCTATCTTATGAATGAGTCCTTAACTGATCAGTTCTAATTTCTGCCTGACTCAGTTCTAATTTCTGCCTGACTCAGAAGAGAGATCTGTGGTCTCTTTTGAAGTTTTAATATGCTGTTAAAGCAGAATGCAAGTAAAACACAAGGAAAAGAAAACAAACCACAGTATTCAAAATAAAGAAAGGCAATAAAGTACTACAGAATACAAAAAAAATAAAAGCAAACTAACCTTTCTTTCACAGCAAAGTATAGCAGAGTCTGGATGAGCCTTTCTGGTAAAGCTCTGAAATGTTTTATTTTACCCCTTAAATGGAAGGTTTAGTTCCTAGCTCCACCCCCTCAGTTAACAAATGATTAACCTTAAGTGACCGCTTCTATCTTATGAATGAGTCCTTAATTGATCAGTTCTAATTTCTGCCTGACTCAGTACTAATTTCTGCCTGACTCAGAAGAGACAGCTGTGGTCTCTTTTGAAGTTTTAATATGCTGTTAAAGCAGAATGCAAGTAGAACACAAGGTAAAGAAAACAAACCACAGTATTCAAAATATAGAAAGGCAATAAAGTAATACAGAATACAAAAAATAAAAGCAAACTAACATTTCCTTCACAGCAAAGTGTATCAGAGTCTGGATGAGCCTTTCTGGTAAAACACTGAAATGTTTTATTTTACCCTTTAAATAGAAGGTTTAGTTCCTAGCTCCACCCTCTCAGTTAACAAATGATTAACCTTAAGTGACCTCTTCTATCTTGTGAATGAGTCCTTAATTGATCAGTTCTAATTTCTGCCTGACTCAGTTCTAATTTCTGCCTGACTCAGAAGAGAGAGAGCTGTGGTCTCTTTTGCAGTTTTAATATGTTATTAAAGCAGAATGCAAGTAAAACACAAGGTAAAGAAAACAAACCACAGTATTCAAAATATAGAAAGGCAATAAAGTAATACAAAATACAAAAAATAAAAGCAAAGTAACCTTCCCTTCACAGCAGAGTGTAGCAGAGTCTGGATGAGCCTTTCTGGTAATGACACTCCATCTTCTAATCCAGCAAGGTGTTTTCTCCAGCTATCAGAACTGATTTTGTTCCTTTCATTTATTCAAAATACTTTATAAAGTCATCACATAATAATGGTAATTCCTTCATGTTACCACAGAAAAATATATGACCTCAAAACAAGGCAAGCAGTGCAGTGCTATGTTATTAAAAAATATATTTTTGATTTTTGTTTTGTAGCTTTGGTCCCACATTCTAAAAACATGCTTCTGGAGCATTTCTCCCGGGCCTCTCTGAAAACAGATCTGTCAGTTAATGAAGTATTAAATGACAATCATTCATTCTACTGTCCTGGTGAATAAAGCCAGGGTGATTCTTACAGGAGGACATTACTTACAGGGTACTCAGAAATCACACTGCTTTGTATTACTTACCATAATACCAGACAACAAATCTCATATAATAAGGAAGCTGTGTAGTAACATATTTTAAAATGAGAACAGACTCAACCATCATACCCAGCATGATTTTGTTTTTTCGTTATACACTGTTCAAGATAAAATAACATTTGTTGTAGATTTTTCTGAAAAAGCTAATGGGTATAGCTGAGATAGATACATATATTTCTTTATCTCTTACACCTGTACTACCTATAGATCATAGTTTTAGTCTGAGGCTCATTTAAGTATGACACTGGTACAGCTCTAAATGACATACTTGAGAACTGCAGGCCAGAGGACAGGTTACTTTAATTTGTGCCACTAAAGTTATATGATTACATTCAGGTTGCCTTCAAAAAGACATAACTAGCTTAGGACAATCACATTACTGGTTTCATTTGCTAAAGACTAAGGGCCCTGGAGTCAGGCCTCATTTCATATTGAAGTAATAATATTCAAAACTTTTTTTTAATCATTGTCTTATCCAAAACTGTCATCAACAGTTACACTTCATAGCTCTATTTTGACAGATTCCAATTTGGCCACCCATAACCAGGGCAATGGTGTGTGTGTGTGTGTGTGTGTGTGTGTGTGTGTGTGTGTGTGTGTGTGTGTGTGTGTGTGTGTGTGTGTGTGTGTGTGTGTGTGAAGTTGTGCACAGTGTAACTCTTTGCAATTAGGCTCCTGATAAAATTACATATCAAACCTTGCTATTAAAGGCTGCTGTTTAATCTTAGCCTTACTACAGGATACGTACCCAAAGAGTGGCATATGGCAACAGTGGTCCCACTTCACAAAGGCGGTGCTTCTATGGACCCTGGAAATTACCGCCCCATAAGCTTGATGAGCCTGGTCTGCAAAGCTATGGAGAGGATCATTATGGAACTCATAAACAAAGACATTGGGGACCTACAGACATTGGATCCTACCCAATTTGGCTTTGTCGATCCTGCCTTTGAACTTGGTCGACTTTTTGAAACAGTCACTAAGGCCATTGATGAGGGTAAGGCAGTTCACACAGCCTACCTTGTCCTTGCAAAAGCCTTTGACACAATACCCCACTCGGGCATCATAGACAAACTCACCAGCTTAAATGTAAACCCATATGTCACAAGATGGGTTGCAAACTGGCATAAGGACAGAACCCACAGGGTCAGAGTTGCTGGAGCTATGTCAGACTCTGTGTCCCACAGGGCTCAGTCCTGGGACACCTCTTGTTCGGCATTTATTTTTCCGAGGTACAGGCAAACATAAGAGGATTGTGGCTGACAAAGTTCGCAGATGACTGCAAACTGGGCCATAATTGATACTCCAGCGCAAACATCCTTCAGAGAGGCCTCATAGAAATGGATAATTGGTGCCAGAGCCATGGCCTTAAGCTGAACGCCAAAAATGTATAGTCATACCCTTTGGGAAAAACAATTACCACACAGGCGGTAATCCATTAAGTACGGAAGAGGTAATCAGGGACCTAGGGACCCAGGTTGACAGTAACCTCTCATTTGACACTCACATTGCCAAAGTGGTTAGGAAGACCTTCTATATTGCCCACCTTATCATGAAGGGTTTCACATCTAGATCAAGAGAGGTCATTGTGCCCCCGTACTCTTCTCTCATCAGGCCAATGATTGAGTGCAATGCCCCGTTTGGGATGTATCTCACCCGACACCTGCAGCAGTTGGAAAGACCTCAAAAGTTCCTCACCAAGAGGATAAAGGGTCTTAAACATATGTCATATGCTGCCCGACTGAAAAAACTCCAGCTCTATTCAGTAGGTGATCTGTGCCTGACGCACAGGCCATGTCTAATCCTGAATTAATGGACATGCTCCACCTCAGAAAATCCAAATCCATCAGAGCCACGAGAACAAGTGACTTAAACCTCAACACAGAAATAAATAGAACGTGCTGGAGGGACAGATTCATAACCCAGAAGCTCCCTACACTCTGGAACAGAATCCCAGTCCATGTTAGGCAGAGCCCCTCACTGACTCTATTCAAGAGAAATCTCGGTCATCTCTGTGTCACTACTAGACAGAGGCATAGTAAACTAAACCCTAAAAGGGCGTAGTATTCTCATCCTAAGGGGTGGTGTAAGCCACATACACTCTGGCTAGGCTTATAAATGCCCTAGGGCAGATAGCCTAGTACGAACCTATGAATCTAAAATGTCTGTTCATTTATCTTAGTGGGTTGTAACATAAGACCCTCGTATACATCTCATTCTTTTTCATGCACTCTTCCTCGTACCTCTCAACTGTTGAGATTTTCACGAAATGGTCAGATTTTGCCTCATATTTTTGGACTGTTCCTCATAAAATTTGCGGTTTTCCTGGCAAATCACTGAGATGCTACTTCACTAAATAACGACATATATTTGAGTTTCAGAAAGGCAAAGAAAAACCACATCAGACAGATGAATAAATTACTTTAAGTGCTTTTGTCTTACACACACAGAATTGAAATACTTAATCAGAATCACTTGACACTTTTGACTCAGCTCAGCTGACAAAACAATCTAAGTATAGCAGTTTAAAAAACCCACTAAAAACAAATTTGGATTATAAAAATTCAGCAGAAACATCTCAAAAATCCAAATGTAAAATATTAGCATGTACGTGATCTTTTCACTTTCAAAAAGTCAAACAAAAGATTTTCTATATAGGTAGTATACTAAGATATTATTTCCAGCTACCATGAAAGAAATGGGGACCTTTCATGTGGGAGCTGTAAAGCATGTAGGCATATGTAGAAAATATTGTCATTTTTTGATGAATCATGATTTGACAATATGTGCAAATGCTAGGATTACTTACAATACCATAGGGACAGTTTAATGTGTAAGTCTTGTAGTGCATTCTATATAGGTATGACTGTAAGAAAATGTAAAAAGTAAATTTTAGAACATGTATATAATCGTAAAAATTATAAATATAGATGATAAGGCTTTGTTTTAATTTCCCTGAGCATAAACAACTTTCTTTTTTGGTCTTGAAATAATATATGAATACATTAGGAATGGTGACTTTAAAAATGAGGTAGAACAGCAAGACAGATTGTGGCAATTAAGGCTGCAGTCTGATAGGTCACCAGGACTTACAGTATTAGCATTACATGTTTGCTGAATGAGAAAAGATCATGTAAATGCTAACATTTTATATTTGTTTTTTTTAGATGTTTCTGCCATATTTTTATTGTGTTAATATTCAAATTCTTTTTATGTGTTTTTTTTTTTTTAACTGCTATACTTAAGATTGTCTTGTCAACTGCTCTGAGTGTTATGTGATTCTGATTAAGTATTTAAAATCTGTATGTTAGGTCTGTGCACTTTGAAAAAACTCAGTTGTATTTAGGAAGAAGGTGCTAAGTAAAG
Organism: Protopterus annectens; assembly: GCF_019279795.1. Classification (NCBI taxonomy): domain Eukaryota; kingdom Metazoa; phylum Chordata; order Ceratodontiformes; family Protopteridae; genus Protopterus; species Protopterus annectens. The sequence goes on along the minus strand of NC_056728.1, from coordinate 1,162,094,026 downwards.
TAATTAATTCATCTGCCTATTGCACTTTTCCTCTGTGGTTCGGATTATTATTGCAACTTCACAATCGTTGGTTGCTCTTTTGTTTTTGAGTTTCAGAAAGAGTTTTAAAAAGCAATATTTTCAATCTGTCCTTACTTATAGGCCTTTGCCCCCCCATTATAGGCTTTATGCAGATTTCGTACACTACAAAGTTGGGAGATATTATCTTCCTCCACCCTGGAAATTATTTCATTTTATTTTCGCTGTATAGGCCTAAGCTAAAAGAGGGCATTTGGTCCAGTCATTTTCCCTAGCTTAAATAAAAAGGTTGTTCACTGTATTTTAATCGATCAATTAATTTGTTAATTGCATTTGTTAACTGGGACAGTCTACTGGGTAGAAATATGCCCCTTTTTCGGTGGAGTCCTGGATAAAAGAATAAAAGCTCCACTTCATACAATTATTTTTTTTATGAGATATAAAAACAAGGTGCAATTCTGTACTGCTTCAGGAGCACATGAGATTACATAGTTTGATGCAGTGGTTACAATGCAGACATATTTGTTTATACAAATTTTATTAAAGATATATAAATAAGTACAGTAAATATGTATAGTCAGTACATTATGTTTTTCTCTCTCTCTCTCTTCTGTGCAAGCAAGTATGTTGTATATACAGTCCATCTAATTCAAGTATGGAATGGCACAGTTTGTGAGTGGGTAACACATGGCCAGTTTTCAGTTATCAAAGTTAATGTGCAAAGCTTGTCTTACCATTCCAATTTGATGTAATAATGCTCATATTATGTAAAATGGGCTTGCTGATTATAAAATAAATAGATTTTACTTTACTTACTTCAGTGGAACCGTGCTTAAGTATAGTAACCTTCTGTTAGTATTTGTTTTAGGCTGAGCAGCTGTCCAGTTACTTCCTGATTCCACGTCATGTGACTTATAATGATGTAATTGTTAGCACAGTCTGACAGTTTGTAGTGGGTAGTTTTCTGTAGTTTTCTCTAGTCGATAGCAGATTTCATAATATAATTTTAATCAGAAAATAAATAAGTAAATAAATTATATTCAAGTTAAAGCAAATTAGAACAGAATAAGACCTGTTGCAACATATATAATGTTTTTTTATTATCTCATGGGAGACAACTATAAGGGTTATATATATATTACTGTACTGTATGCCAATCATTATGCTTTTAAAAGGTATCTTATTCAGGTCTAATTGGCTTTTACTTGAATATAACTGCATTTATTTGTTGATATATTGCCTAACTGATGTGCTGCATTTGGATATTGAAATATGCTACAGACATCAGGAAACACCTACCAACTACAGAAAGTCAAACTGTATACCCTAACAATTGCACCATTAGAATTTTAGGTCACATAACATGGAATTGAGAAAGAACTGAACAGCTGCTCATCCTACAGTAGATACCAGTACAACTTTACTATACTTAATAAGCATAGTTTCACTGAAATAATTATAGTAAAATCTATTTATTTTATAATCAGAAAGCCCACTTCACATAATGACGGCATAATTACAAAAAAATGTTAAAAATCTTTGCACATGATATCTAACAAGGTTTAAAGACTGAATATACATTTAGGTTTATGGGAGGTATGTAAGAGTTGTGAAATTATTGTTGTGATGGCAGGGTGTTTGAAGACAGTGATCGAAAGAGAGGGGCCAACAACTGAGGATGGAGAGTATGGAATATATTAGGTAGGGAGTAAGTAGGTAGGTAGGTAGGTATAACAAGAAAATAAGGAAATGAGCTAAGCAGGGTTTGAGCAAAAGCACTACTAGAAGTCCATGAGGAGATGTTTTAGTTCTGTTTTGTTCAATGTGTTCCATTTGCCCCTGCTAGGGGCTAGATGTCTTATAGATGATTAATATTTATTTTCTATGAAAAAAAATTAGTGAGAAATAATCAGTAGCTTTGGAACCTGGAAATGTCAATTATCCATCAATAAGTGTACACATTTCAGTCAATAAAATGGAAAAGCATTGCATTTCAAGAATAATTTCAGACAGTATGGCACTTCATGTCATATTCAGCTGCATTAAATAGTAAACACCACTAGATGGTAGTGCAACTACAAATATGACAACTACATTTAATACTTATTCAGACTTCATGCTACAAATGAGAATATCAAGATGAAAATAAAGTAACTAAAGTTTGGCTTGAGACTTTTTTTTATAATACGCTTTTGTCATTTTTAATGTTTTCAATTCGCTTAGCAGCAGCTGAAATACAGAAATGCAATATATATTTGTAAATTAACACTGAGCTTTGGCAAATATTAACAAAATTTCTAAGTACCAGAACCATGAAATGTAAAATCTCTTGATGGGATTGGAGAAATGTTTTTTTTTTGTTATACAAAGAAACATTACCTCTGTACAAAGGAATATGCATGCAGTTCCCAAAATACATCAATAGACTCTACTATCTGCCAGACTCTTTCCTTCGTTAAGATAAATCAATTTACTAACTACAGCAGTTGCTTAACACAGACATAAAACTATAAAACATACACACATACACACACACACGCACACACACACACACACACACACACACACGCTGCCTATTACACACAAGCACACACATACACGCACACACGTACATGCACGCAGACACACACACAGGCACACACACACGCAGACACGCACACACACACACACACACACACACACACACACACACACACACACACACAATTTTATACATACGACTGACACAAAACTCAATAACCAATGCCATGCACATATTCTTTCTATCATTCTCTTGCTATGTTTTGTGCAGAAAACTATATACAACAAACCTGGCTGTGTAGAATATAGGTCATTGTAGGCGGTCTAACATCAAGACACATATTTGTTCAGATATCTCTGGATGCCATCAATTATCTCTCACATACAACTGGCATTCTGAGCTAAATGCCACATATTTGAAAATGAAATACAAGGCTCCAGCTTGAGGCCTAAATGTGGAAACAGAATATTTTGGTGCTGACTCCTTCCACTCATAATTTAGACAATCTACAAGCTTTTTGGAGACAATGATCTAGAATTCAACCATAATTTGTCAGCTAAATTAAAATATTTTCATCAGTAAATGCTGGATTTGTCATAGCAGAAATGACATTATTGGAGTTGGAGGTTGGTATAATTATTAGGTAGTCACCTCTCAGACACAAGGTACAGGGTTTGTTTCTCACCTTTGAAAGGGAAGCTGACCAAGCTTTAAATGGTCCACAAGGGCAGCTAGCCTGGTATTTAACAATGAACTTCATTCTGTCTTCCACCTTACTTTGAAATGGGTGTATTTGGTATAATGGTTAAGGTCTTCACCTCATAAACACAAGCTACATGGTTTGATTCTGACCTCAGGATATTGGTTAGGTTTAAAATGGCCCTTTAGGGCAGTTAGTCTAGTAAACACCTACAGACCTATGGATGATATATTTTCATAAAGGGCTATACCTCAGTCTATCTGCCATTGACTACAGTATATGCTCACTTTCCAAATATCCTGGCGAAGTACCAGAACTATCACATTTAAACATGGATACTCAAAAGATACTTATTCTGGATTCCATTCACTTAATGTTTCTTTTATTCGTCTTAAAATCACTTTCAGAAGTCTCAGCATACTTATATTACTTCTCCTCCAAGTGTTGGACATGGAGTCCATCTTCTTACGTATATTTCTTTTCTTGGGCTTTATGATTTTTAAAGTACAAGTACCTTCAGAATATCCCTCCCTCTTGGCATCCACTTTCTTTCTTTCTTTCTCATAGAAATGTAATACTAACTGAGAGGGTAGTTATAGCCTTTCAGTGCTTCACTCTTGAAATACTGTCATTTGTTTGTAATGTTTATGTCCATTTATTTAGAACTGCATTCTAAATATATTTTATTGTGATCTCATGCATTAGCCTTCCTGTCAGCTCCCATCACTCTGTGATATACAACAATACAGGTTCACTGATAAAAACACTAATTCTCTAGTTTAAAATATTCATTATTCATAATCTTCCTAAAGTTTATGCATGGTCCCCTTACTGCACAATCTACTACAATCTCCCAATACTTCTGCTACCCAAAAAGTCCATCAATTTCTTTTTTTTTTTAAAACAAGTTTATTGTTTTTAACATATAAAATAAATATCATAACAATTTTATACAAGTAATTAAAATAGAAATGGTTATAACATTCAATAAAATAACCAAAGTATTTACAAAGACATCCACTACAATCAAATCAATTAATTAAACTAAAATACCATGCTATTGAAGTTAAGATTTTTTTAACAAATTTTGTAACGTATCCCATATAATATATGTAAGATGTTTTTCTAGTAGTTCTTGATTTTATTGTCATCAATTCCATATGGCACACTACAGTCATAACATTTTTAAATTCATTAAACGAAGGAGACGTATCTGAAATCCAATTTCTGGCTATTATTTTTCTAGCCACTGCTAGAATAGACCATAACAAGGGAAGCTTAACCTTTTTAACACTTTGAGGTACAGGAGTGTTGAATAATATAAGAGATTTAGAAATAATGAAATTATCTGTAAAAAGAGCCTGCAAAAAATCATTAATTGACTTCCAATATCCATTCAATTTTATACAGTCATAAAACATGTGTGCCCAATCAGCATTAATTTCTACATTACATCTTTTACATAGATTGTCTTTATTATTTATTTTATTCATCATCAAAGGTGTATAAAAGGATCTATGTAAAAATTTCCAAGTAAAAAGTCTCCAGATAATGGAAGAAGTAGTTTTATAGGCAGATTCCAATATATATTGTTTATCTTGTTGATTTGGTAATTCACCATTAATGGAAGTAAAATAATTCCAATAGGTATCTACATTGTAATAAGTTTCTTCTCTAATAATTTTATGTATGTATGAAAGCTTACCTTTATCAGAAACTTTATGTTATACATTTAATATCAAGTAATCAATCAGTGTTGGAATAGATTCTTTAACTGTTATAGATATTAAATCAATTTTATTAATGAGATGTTGTCTAAAGGTCTGAACTTCTAACCATCAAGTTTCTCTCAGATCAAATTCTTGTTTTAAGAAGTCTAAACTTTTAACTTTATTATCAGATAGCAACTGATACCAGTACTTTAGATCATTTTCTGTGACTAAATGAGTTCTTTCAGAAGTGGATGACAAAAGCATACCTCGTGTATACATTATAGGGAATATAATAAAGTTCCATTCCTTATACTTAGGATGCATGAATATAAAATTACAATAACTAATAATAATGTTTAATGGATAACTAACTATATATTTTGGTGTAATAGGTGAAGTACAGAATTCTTTTAGTAACCATAGCATGGAGTTATTTACAATCATATTTTTATGTGTTAAAGAGATTTTCATGAAGTGAATACTAATTAGTTCCCAATAATCTTTCCATTTTGCAACATATGACTGATCTATTAACAAAGTAATAACTTTTATAATAGAAGAGATAGTATATAAGTTAAAGTCTGGAAAAGAAATGCCCCCTTGTGACCAGCTATTAGTATGTTTCTTTAATGCAATCCTAGGTCTATTAGGTGCCCATAGGAAATTTAACATTAGTGTATTCAATTTCTTGATAATTATTTTTGTAGGTGGGAGTATTATTGATTGTATTAAGTATAATATCTTAGGGAATATTATCATTTTAATAATTGTAAGTCTCTCTTCCATAGTAAAAAACATATTATTCCAGGTATTGAAAAGATTTTGTATATTAAGAAGACAGGTATTATAATTATTATGTATAATAGATTTGATATCTTTACTTAATATTATACCTAGATAAGTTATCTGACCTGAATTGGGTATATATTTATTAAAATCACTAATGAGAACATTTTTTCGTGTATATATAGGTAGTATTTTAATTTTTTCTTCATTGAATATTAAACCAGAAACCAGAAATATTTTTAAAATTCATCATTTTATCAAATAGGGACTGCATAGAAGAATTAGATCCTGCTGATGTAATTAGAACATCATCTGCAAAAAGTTGAATTTTAGATGTTTTAGATGTTGTATTTTCATCTATTCAAATCCCTCTATATCAATACTGTTTCTGATCAGATTAGCCCAAGGCTCCATTATTAAAGTAAATAATAGTGGAGAGAGTGGACACCCTTGTTTTGTACCTTTTAAAATGGGTATTTTTTGTGAGACATATGTTCCTATCTTAATGTAAGCCAATGCTCATTTATATAGATGTTCAATTAGATTTACAAATGCATCTGAGAAGTTTGTGCACTTCAGTAAGGTAAACAAGTAGTCCCAACTTACTGAATCAAATGCTGAACTTATATCGAGACTGATAAGTGTTAAATCTTTCTTTTTCCTATTTGCAAAATCAATTAACGTTAAAGTTCTCCTTATATTATCAAAAGTATTTCTATTTACAATGAAGCCTGTCTGATCTATATCTATAATGCCTGGGATGATTGTCTTCAATCTATCAGCAAAAATACTCATAAACATTTTATAATCAACATTAAGTAATGAAATGGGTCGATATGAAGTGCATCTAGTTGGATCTTTATTGGGTTTCAAAATTGGCGAAATAAATGTGTATTGCCAAGATGGGGGAGTTATTAGCTCATTTTGGGCCAAAATAAAAACCTTATGTATTAATGAGTATGTACTTTTAGAAAGAATTTTATATATCTCTGGTATAATACCATCATTACCTGGTGCTTTGTTTGATTTAAGCTTGTTTATTTGTGTAACAACCTCTGTATATGAAATACTTTTATCCAATAGTTTAGTCTGTTGTTTATTAAGTTTTTTATTCATGTTTGTAGTCATAAATTCCTTTATTTTATCTTTAGGTTCCATGTTAATGTTATTATGATTAATTTTGTGAAAGTGATTTCTAAATTCATCTAATATTTCTGGTAGACTAGAAACATTCTTTTTTTTTCCTTAGAGAAAATTTCTTTGATATGATTTTGCTTATTCAACCTTTTTGTTTTATTCTTAAGTCTATGTAAGTATTTGGGACTTATTGAGTAAGACAAAAACTTGTATTTCTCTAAAGTTATTTTAACTTTATGAGTTAAAATTTCTTTGTATTTCTCATTTAGTTTGTTTATTTCTTCAATGACTTTTTTGTCCATAATATTTTCTTTATTATTATGCTTATAAGAGTCTAATTTACTTTGAATATCTAATAATTCTTTATCCCAAGATTTCCTTTTATTATTATACCATCTGATACTTTGTCCATATAGATATGATTTTAAAGCATCCCAGACATAAACAATGGAGACTTCAGGAGTATTATTTATGTCTAAAAAATGTTGCATTTCTGAAAGTATATAATCTTTATAGTCTTTTAGTTGAGTTAGGTATGCTGGTATCCTTTTGATCTGAACATTGTAAGTAGTTTTTATCATGAACTCAAAGACAATTGAATTATGATCTGATATAGGACACAAAATGATTTTAGAGTTAACTAACTCTGTTACCATCTGGTTAGAAATAAAGACTCTATCTATTTTTGAATAAGTTTTATATCTGTTAGAAAAAAGGTGTATGGTAATGATTTTGAGTCTATCTGATTATTAATATCATTTAAATGATAAGAATTAACAAAATCCTTTAAATGTTTTGCATTAGATGTAATTTTCCTTTTCCTATAGTAGTAGTATCTTTTCATGTAGGATACAATTAAAGTCACCTGCTAAAATAATATCTCCTGTAGAGAATGATATGATCTTATTAAGATGGTATTTCACTGTGTTAATACCAATTCCTGGTATCCAATATACATTGATTAATGTATATGTCTTTCCATTGATTTGTATTGTAACCATACAAAACATTCCTTTATCATCTTCATAAGACTTAATAGTTTTAGGAATGGGCATACTTTTATTCCATAAAATAGCCACACCTCTTTTTTTCTGAGTGTGCTCTGAACTAACTAATACTGTATATTTATTTGTGCCTAATTTATCAATATCTTTTTTCAAGAGATGTGTTTCTTGAAGGAATACTAAGTTGGCCTTATGTAAATTAATGTATCTCATTAAGCTTGCCCTTTTACATGGATTATTCAGTCCATTAATGTTTAAAGAAATTCCTTTTAGGGAAGTCATTTGGCATTTTTAAAACATATAAAAGTTATAATCAGAATAACAATTAACAAAATAAGTAGTGTTATACCTCCTCCTTTAGGTGCACCATTAAATATAGCTGTATTTATCAAAACTCTTATGGGATTTTGTATAAGCTTCAATTTTGTTTGTAGTGACAATGAGCTTACAAAATGTATTGTGGGTGTCAGAACTATATACAAACAACAGTAAACAGAAGAAAATAATATAAGGATTAAACCTTGCACCCAGCCTGGAGTTAAAAACTCCAACTTTTAGTAGCACATACCACTCAAGTTAACCCCCTACCCTAAGCAGCAGTACCTCAGCTGCCACCTTATCAATTTAATACTAGTTATTATTAACTAAAGTTAACATCTTTCAATTAGATTATCTAGTAAGACAAAGCTAAACATTAGATAAATCAGCATCATATAAACAAATAGAAACTTTTAAAAACAATTCATACTGCTATGTACATCTATTTAATATAATACATTTATAATTAAATAACATTCAAATAAACTTGATATTAGGAACCAAGAAGAGAAAGAGAAATAAAAGAAGTGAGAGAGAGAGAGAGAGAGAGAGAGAGAGAGAGAGAGAGAAAGAGGGCAAATCTACATATTAATTTATTTAAAGTTTGCAAAAATAAGTTCTGATGTTCATTTAAAGTCAATAACTTAGGCTATTATGGTTCAGACATTATATATATTAAGATGTACCTATTTTCTGTCATAGAAATGCAGTTAACAGCTTCTGAAAGACTTTAAATTACTTGCATCAAAGCTTTTTTCTCATACTTATTATTGCCAGTAAAATAAAATATTTATGTTCAGAAAAATGGTTACAAATCATACTGCATAGCTATGCAAATTCCCAGATATACTTGCATTATTGTGAAGAAAGCCATCTGTATTTTATATATCTGAACTGCTGCTTTAAAATATGTCACATGACAACTTCTTTTAAGATAAAATCATAATGATATTTATGTTTGTCAGTTAGATAAGTCAAATGAATTGTAGCATTGTATATGTTTAAATCATAAATATTTACATACATTAATATGTTACAGTCAAGTAAACTTTCAAAGACATATGTATATATGTTTTACTTTCTATGCCTTCTAAAATATCACATTTGCTTACTATGGGATACTGAATCATTTAAAATCATTATAACTTTCATATTTTATCAATTATAACATGAATAAGTAAGTAATTATAAAAAATAACTCACATTTAAATGTTATAGAGTTCATTTTCCATCACACAGTCGCATTTGCAGCAGTTCTACTTCCTGGTAGAGTGTTCTTCTTGCATCTGCGATGTGTCAGTGTGAATTCAGGGGTCAAAGTTCAAATTGACTGTATTCAGCTTCTCTGCGTGAATTCTGAGTGTTGAAGCTTTTAAAACAACTCGAGGACACTATTCACGAGATAACCCACATCCCAAATTGTCTCCCTTAACATTCTGGCGGGAATTTTGATAAATGCAAGTGACTGACATTCATTTAGCAATATAAATGAAACTAAACAGAGCAAAACCTTCGCAAAGTATTTTACAAGTTATTACAGCCTCCATGACAGTGAAACTAAGCCCACAGTTATTAATAAATAATACAAGTAATTTTTATGCCCCTATTCAATTTTTATACAAATCTTATTATTTGTCTGTATCAGTAATATCAAAAGCATGTAAATGTACTTATATAAAAGAAAAAGAGAGAGAGAGAAAAGAAAAAAAAGAGAGTAGAAAATAAAAAGAGAGTAAGAGAAGAAATAGAAAAATAAAAAAAAAAGCTATAAAAAGTATCTACAGTGGAATATTACTTGCTGTTTATATTAATAAAGATAGATAGGAAACATATTATTTACTACTAATTAGTTCTAAATATTAGTAATTAAAGCATGACAGATTATTTGTAAACAAGTATAAGCAATAGAATCATGGGAAAATAATTAGCAACAGTATTTAAACAGCACATATACTTTTTTTATAAGGAATTAATAAGTTATTATTCCACTTATCATATTTTCATTACACTTCTCTCCCTGCCCTCCCCCAACCCTTACTGAATGCATAATCTAAAAAGAATGTCATTATTTAAAACAAAAAAAAAAATGTATCACATTACTAACCTTGAGTCTCTTTGTCACAAAGAGAAACAGATTGATTGATAGCTTGTTATTAGTTCCTCAGATATTTTGATTATTTATGAAACAAAAACAGTTCTTTGTACACAGAAAATAACTTTGATTAAATCTTTTTCAGAATATTTGTGGCTTTCTGAAAATGTAGTAACTGTATTTAAGAAGATTAATAGTGAAGAAAAAAGAGAGAAAAAAGAAAAACATAGAACAAGTCATTTGTTTTTTAGTCTTTTTTCTTCTCTGAAGTCTTCCATGAAGCTTCTGTTGCCAACCTCTTTAATGAAGGACTAGCCCATTCCATTTCCTCTATTTTATCCAAAATCTTATTTTTTTTGATAAACAGCAATGCAGAATCTAAGTCTTCAAAAATTCTGGGGCCATCAGGAAGAAAGATTTTTAGTTTGGCAGGAAACAGAAGGTAGGTTTTAAACTGTGCTTTCTTAAGCTCTATTATTAATGGCAGAAAAACTTTTCTTTTAGTTATTACCAAGGAAAAATAGTCATTGTCAAAACGCACAGTTGCCTCATTAATTTTAACAGGTGCTTTAGCCCAAGCAGATTTAAGTACCATCTCTTTATCAAAAGATGATAGAAATCTAACTATAACTGATCTAGGATACTTTTTGTTAGAGTTAGAATTAGATATGGATCTATGGGCTCTTTCGATACCAAAAGAAAATGCTTCTGGCAAGTCTAAAGTTTTAGGGAGCCATGTATTTAAAAAAGAAGTAATATTGTTACCTTCAATATTTTCTGGCAGTCCAAAAATCCTAATGTTATTGCGCCTAGATCTATTTTCCAGGTCATCAAGTTTAGTGTGTAGATGTGTGTTTTGTTTCAACAAAAACTCTATGTTGATTTCTTCTTCTTGGATCCTATTCTCCATGTCATTTACAGTCTCTTCTATGCCTGTAATCTGAGTCTTCTGTTGTTGCAAGTCTATATGTAACAAATCTATTTGTTTTGTAGTTTTTTCTATGAAGGTATCAATTTTAGTATCCAGTTTATCCATTTTGGCAGTAAGTTGCTGGATTGTAGATATCAGAGACTGAAGTTCTTTCTTGATGCTGGAATCTTGAGAATTTGTCTTACTGGAACTCATTTCAAACAGAGGAACTGACAGAAAAATTTCCAAGGTGTTTTCTGACAGGAATATTATTAAAATTCTCTTTCTTTTTTAGATATTATTTAAGAAATAGATATTCCAAACGTATTTAGAAACAAAATTACTTCATAAATTAATTTTTAAAGTAATTATTTCCTGTCAGTGCTGTGAAATTGGTGGAGCTGAAGAAATCTGCTGCTATCCTGTGTTCATCCTTGGCCACGCCCCCAAGTCCATCAATTTCTGAAGGTTTGCAGCCAACCTTTTGTTGCACCAGTCTTCTCTTCTTTTCTTTTCTTTTCTTTTCCACACAGTCTTATAAAGACTAAATTGGTGAATTCTTCTGGGCTGGCTCTGGAGCTTTGTTTTGGTTATACGTTGAAACCAGCAAGTATAAAAAATAAAAATAAATAAGCAGAAATGTAGGCAGATGTCACACAGCTATCATGCAAAAATTTCAGCTAGCTGTAGCCACAGCTCAGGGAAAGGGAATTTAGGGTGAACTTTAAAAAGTGTATGTCCCAGCCCCTAAGTACCTTAGTAACAATGTGGGAGAAAAGGGTGCAGCTTCCCATATTCTCACAGCAAATCCCACCATCGTGGCGGCAACTGAGTGGAGTTAGTTGTCTTTTGTTATCTCTTTGACAGGCTTTCCAGATGGTGCCCTGCTTCAGTGTTGTGTGACTGGTAGACTTGGTCAGCCAATCATTGCTTACCAAGCCGCTGGCCAGCTCTCACCCTTCCTTCACTGTATTTCTCACTCTCTCTCCATTTATATGTGTAATAGTTCTGAAGCCTAGAGAGAAAGTGAAAAATAATGAGGGATAAAGACAAACTTAACAAAAAATATTCACTTAGTTGTTGGAATAAGCAGTTTTGCATTAATAAGCATTTACTGAGGCGATATTATATTAGAAAATGACAAATTTTATCAATTATCAAAATTCTTGATGAAAATCAGGAGTGTCCCCGGAAAGTACAGTCAGTTGAAAACCAGTGTGTGTGTGTGTGTGTGTGTGTGTGTGTGTGTGTGTGTGTGTGTGTGTGTGTGTGTGTGTGTGTATATATATATATATATATATATATATATATATATATATTTATATATATATTTTTTATATATATTTCTGATCAAGATTAGGTAACGCAGCATATGAAATTAGGAAAAGGACACTAGTGGGAAATGACTAGACATCAAATTTTGGCAACTTAACAATATTTTGTATCTGATAAGATACTCTGGCTAAAAATGCTTATACTGTGCTTTTTACTGTTGACTGGATGTTTTCTGTGATTAATATATGCTCCATTTTGTTACACTGCATATTCTGCTTTGTAAATTTGGCAGATAGCATCTCCATTTTGCTAAATAAAGTGTTCTCTGTGTGTCTTTCAACCCAATTTCCCACTTTGCATTTGATTTTACATTAAATTACAGTTTATGGTGAGGGTGTAAACTTGCTGAGGGTGGTAGTGATTATTCTGTGGCAGGAAAGATTTTGTTGCTATTTCTGAGGGATAGACATTTTGGCTGAAGTTCTAGCTGCTTTTTTATTGGTTCCTTCACTTTGAGTTAGCAGTTTGGCAGTGATAGGTGGCACTCAGTGCAACATCCTGCAGTGATGAATTCAACAGATGATCTGTTTGAAACTGTAGTTAACTCTAACTCCTAGTTCAAACAATATATATTACAGAGGAAAGCAGCTGGTTGTTTTTACATCAAGAAGTCATTGGATTTTCAATCTAGTGCACAGTGAGGTAGCCTGGACTGTTTAGGTTGGAGAAACAGTTGAGATTTCTGCATGTAGTTTTATTGGCCGGAGGCTTATTAATCAGCTTAGCTTGTTTTTAGTGCCTTTATATGTTCTGCACAATTGATTGGCTCTTGGCTCATTTATAGAAAACAAAGTACTTTTATTTTATTGAATAATCACACTTTTATAAGCTGTTTAAAGTACACTGTTGTATCTGTATCTTTACATTTGTTTGTGGTAGCATTTCATATCTTTTAAGTTTGTCTGTGGTAGCATTTCACTCCGAACACTCCTTTACTGTATTTTTACTTTAGGAGGACTAGGATTATTCATCTAGTGACAGTAGGTGTTTACCTGATGTATCTGAGCTGAGAAGCACAGAAAGGGGCTCTAAGTATTTTTGGTACTTGCGTATTATCGCAACCACACAGTCAGCATTCACGGCATTCTAGACAACATTCCATTCTCAGTGAAATAACATGCTACCGAGAATGCCGTGAATGCTGACAATACGTGGTTGCGATAATATGTTCAGAAACATTGAAAGAATACCATCTACATGGAAACTTTTGTTTTTCTTCTTCACATTCAAGTTACATATTAGGAACTAGAAAACCTCAAAAAAAAAATTCTAGATTTTCACTAAAATTAAGTCAGCCTTCAGAATATTAACAGGATCCATTGTTTTTAATGCCTTAACTTAAATGCATCTTTTCAGCAGGGGTGCGTAATATGGGATAAGTTACCTATCAATCACAATCGATCGGATCAGTCAGTGTGGGAAGACCCAAATCTGTGCAAAGTTTTCTTAGAAGGAAGAACTTATGCTTCACTTGCTTTATTTTCATCATTAATTAATAGCAGCTCCCGACTGACAATGGACCAGTGATCCACCACCTGCAGATTAAATAAAGTCAGTGAAAGTTGGTCAAATTTTTCCCCTCAAATTGCACTAATGTCATTGCTGATGCACACCTGTCAGTTTAACAGTAATACCACCACTCAGGCTAGTCCTGACAACTGACACAACGGTCTGCTTTTTTAACATCTAGTGCAAGGGAAGACATTACACAGGCTGGAATTGGCAACACAAACACGAGTCAGCAAAGTGTCAAGTTTTCTTACTTTCCACTTCACAGAGTTAAATTACCCAGATGACCTTATGAAAACCACTATCAACACCATAAATAAGTAAACAGTGACGCTGATTCTGTTCAGCCATATCAGTCAATGTATTCTATCACACATTCATTGTAGTAGCTGTAAGTACGCTTTCTCTCTACTCGTCTAGCACGTTCAAGTTCGGAAACATACTTACAGCTACCACAATGAATGTGTGGTTGCAATAATACATAAGTACCATATTTTTATTCTCTTTTCTTATATACAATGACTGTACTTTAGCAGTTTCAAAAAAAACTGTACTGTCTGCTGCTGTTTTAAGTAGTTAATTGCAATGTATTACATTGTATCTTTTAGTTGTAGGACTGTTGTTACTAACTTGCGTGGTCTTGTTACACTTGGGCTCCAAACCAGCTATTCCACATTAAGAAAGTGTTTTTCTGCACCCTTGTGGCTGTAATATGCTGAGCTAACCTGTCTGAGTTGGGGATTAATGGTGGAAGACTTATTGTGTGCTTTCCTGATCGGTAGTTAGCTTAAAACTTGTTTCTCTTTGCTCTTATTTAAGCCTTGCATTTATGTGGTGCTACTCTTCACAGAGGCAGTTATCACTGCCCTGTACAAACGCAAAAGCCTAGAAGCTCAGTTTTTCCTTGAACAGCTGTCAGTGAAACCCTTCCAAGCTTTTCTGCTGCTCAAGAAGCAACTCAATTGCGCACTGAGTTGTGTTGTCTTATTGATCATTCTTAGCCTACACAAAGTATAGGTCCCTCTTGTAGTCTCAGCACTACAAGCACAGTCCTGTCAAATTAACCCATTCCCTTCCCTAATAAAACATACAGTAAGAGCCTGCTATCATGGATGGGCAGTTTCCCAGCATCTCTCTGGCCAGCCTGATAGGCATGGGCATCCTAAGGCAATGTAACAATTGTCTCATGTATACTGACAACTACTTACTCCTGAAACAAACAAATACTTTATGTGAGAGATGTAGTTACACTATGAAATTGGAGGCAAGACTCTCACACAAGGACAAATTGAATGCCAAACAGGTTGTCAGCACACACACTTCCCACACTAAATAAGGACATGACACATAAACCCTCGTATGCGGAGGTACTCACTAGAAACTTACCAAAAGATCAGAGACCTTCCAAATGGACACCACTTACCCACATAACAATGAAATAAACAACTACAACACAAAATAACACACACACACACCAGTGTCTCAACAAATAAGCCTTTAAGGCATAACCACAAAACCTATTGCATTGGTCATAGATGACTCAGTTGTGAGACACATGGATATTCCCCTCACCAAGCTAGATAAAGAGCAGGTTACAGTTAGCTGCTTGTGAGGTGCCAGACTCCATCAAGTCACTCAAGCTCTCAAGTCATTCAGTCACAAGTACCAGTATGATTCCATCACAGTTCATGTGGGGGTGAATGACTTGACAGATGTGTCTCATTGGACTATATGAAGAGAGACATGACTGAGTTCTCAGATTATGCGCCACAGGCAAGTATAATCCTAGACTTAAGCAGCATTCTACCTCCTCCAAGGATGATTCCACAAGACAAACAAAAAAAAGATTTACTTTAACAATTGGCTTAGTTTCTGGTGTCAGTCCAAGGGGATCCACTATCTAGCAGCCTGGGAAGACATGACTGACATGCCACGCTGCTTTGCCAGAGATGGTCTGCACCTGTCTCCTCTAGGCTTTCGGTTACAGGCAAAGACATTAATCACACCTATTATGCCTTTATAGGCAGTGTCAAAATAACCAGCCTCCCAACATAGCAAAATCCTCTCTTAATAAACTTAAGGTACTGCTGCGTAATGTCAGTAGTCTAAACAAGAAACTGTACTCCCTGGAAGCACTCCTTACTTTGGAAGATGCTGACATTTATGCAGTCAATAACAAATGGTTCAAAGGCATGAAAAGCACCCCAGCCATGCAGGACTACAGTGCCTTCCATGCATTCAGATCACAAACTGAGAATGAAAGAACCAAAGGAGGAGGTGTATCCATCTTCATTAAGGATAAGTCTGCTTCTAGACTGGTCATACAGTATGACTCTCTTGAGCTACTCCATGTCCAATTAGCAATAGGCAAAGTCCACTATCACAATTAGCAATAGGCAAAGCCCACTATCACATCATAACTAGCTATAGGTCCCCCACCATGAAACAGAATAAGCATGCTGCATACCTGGTCTTACTGGAACCACTTGCCATACAGCCCAACACCTTAGTCATGGGTGATTTTAATTATCCTACCATCGACTGGGAAACCTACATGACCACCAACATGCTGACTCAGAGTTTTTTGGACTTGGTCAATGTATCTGCCCTGGAACAGCTAGTCAGAACACCCACAAGAGGCTCAAATGCCCTGGACATAGTACTCACTAACATGAGAGAGCATTGCATTCCCTGATCAGACCATAAATCAGCCTGGTTTTATGGAATTATAAGACCAGATACCCCATCAAGCTCAAATTAAGAATTTTTCAAAGACAAATTCCTTCCTACTAACAGATAGTATAACAAGTTTCAAAGCCCTCTTGAATGCAGATAACACGGACTGCTATGCAGAGGTGTACACTAATGCCCTGTATAACCACTTAAGCAGTTGTATAGAATTGGCTGTACCTGACCAGATTAAAACCAGGTCTTGCTGAAAAAGCAAACCACCCTGATGGACTCATACTATAAACAGGCTATACAACAACAGAAAGAAACTAATGTCCAAGAACAAGAGGGAACTGGTTTGGCAGAGGAAGAAACCCCTCTTTAGCTTAAACAAACAAATTAGGGATCTTGTCAAGTCCTCAAAGTGAATTATGAAGTAAAAATAGCCTCCCTAGCTAAGGATAATCACAAGTCGTTCTTTAACTATGTCCAAAATCTAAAAGGCAATATCCAGCTATGCGCTGAACTGGTTGTGGATGGCACCACCCATACTCAACTGGACATAATAGCCAACCTTCTAGCTGACAGATTTGGAGCAAACTTCATCCACCTGTCCCCTCCAGTAATCCCCCAAAGTATACCTGTCACCATTCCTCAGCCTATTATCTCAAGAGAGCAGGTAATCTTAGCACTGTCCAAGGCCAAAAAAAAACACAGCATTAATGGGACCAGACAACATCCCAGTTTGCCTTTTAAACAACTTAAAAGATGACCTAGAAGACCCACTTGGATTCCTTTTTAACTACAGCCTGCAAACTGGCTATATTCCTGCAGAATGGAGGACAGCAACAGTAATCGTTCCGCACAAAGGGGGACCATCAACCAACCTTGGGAATTATAGGCCCATAAGCTTGACTAGCCTCATCTGCAAGGCCGTGGAAAGAATCATTATGCACCTTATTAACAAGGACATAGATAATCTCCAAACACTGGATTCAACCTAGTTCGGATTTGTTAAACGTAGGTCATGCCTGCTAAACATGGTTGATTTCTTCAGGGCAAGGGAAAGACCACCTATGTTTACCTAGCCAAATCATTTGACACAATATTCCACTCAGGTATTATACAGAAGCTCTCCCAATTTGGAATTAACCACTACATTACCAGATGGGTAGCCAACTGGCTCAGTAACAGGACACATACTGTCAAAGTGGGTGACATCACCTCTATCAAAAGAACAGTCACCTATGGCATACAACAGGGTTCTGTGCTGGGCCCCTTACTGTTTGGAATTTATTTCTCAGAAGTCCAGGCAAACTTAGATGGACTGTGGCTGACCATGTTTGCTGAAGATTGCAAATTGGGAGCAATCACTGAGCCCCGTAACAACGTTACTATACTGTAGGCAGGGTTAAGCAGACAAATGATTGGTGTCAAAGCCATGGATTAAAGTTAAATGCAAAAAAATGCATTATTATTCTCTTTGGGAATGCTGACATCCCTGCTAATTATGTTATAGACAGCACTCCCCTAAGAGTAGACCCAGTGATACATGATCTGGGTATTCATGTTGATAGCAATCTGAACCTTGACCATCACGTACCCACTTTAGTAAGGAAATCCTTCTATTTAGCACATCTTATAACTAAAGGCATCGCATCTAGACCTAATTATGTTGTAATTCCATTATAGTTGGCCCTCATCAGACCAATACTTAAGCACAATAATCTCTTTTGCATGTACCTCAAAAGATATCTGCAACAATTGGAGACACCACAGAGCTTTCTCACCAAGAAATTACAGGATATACAAATCAAGTCTTAGGCAGAAAGCCTGAAATTTCTGACCCAGCCCTAATGGAAATGGTACAAATCAAACTGCACAAGGGTCATTCACCCCAGGGATCTTAACCTAGCCTCTTGACAAGAACGAGTCATGCTGGAATGATAGAGACTGCCACTTCTCTGGAACAAGCTTACAGTTCATGTGAAACAGAGCCCTTCCTTGACCCTCTTCAAATGCAACCTAGATCAATGGATTGTGACTGCAAATTTACTCCTGGGGTGGCCCTCAAGTCAGTTCTGGACAGAGGAAGTAAGTATTAAATACCATACACCTTTACCTCTGCAAGCTTCAGTCACCTAACCACCGACAATTGGGACAACTCAGGATAAATATGGCTAGGCTTGTAAGGGCTCTAGGCCGTTAGACTAGTAACCTTCTATGAACCTATGAACTTATGACATCATTCCACTTCTAAGTCAAGTCTCATAGCCAGATGAGATCACATTATTTACTGCATACCTTTTTTGTGCTTGAACGTCATTTTTATCTGTATTATTTTACTACAAATCAGTACCTTAACTATTAGATGAAATGCTATTATCTTCTATTATTTGCCCTTAACATCCATCAAACAGACCTTATAGCCAAGCTGGATTAAATATTATTTATTTATTTGTTTATTATTTATATCTGTCTACTAGGGTAGTGCACTGATCTCATTGGACACAGCCCAAGTGAATAGGAACACATAAGAAATTAACAAAACATATTTACAGACACAATGATATGCTAAAAAATATGTAGACATATATATATATATATATATATATATATATATATATATATATATATATATATATATATATATATATATATATATATATATATATATATATATATATATATATATACATATATATATATAGGTTCATAGGTTTATACTAGACTATCTGCCCTAAGGCATTTATAAGCCTAGCCCAAAGTTTTGTGGCTCCTTATGTTAAAAATATTGTGCACATTAGTGTGTTGTGCCACTGACCAGCAGTGACACAGAGATGATTATCTCCCATCCACCGGTCAAGATTTCTCTTGAACAGAGCCAGCGAGGTGCTCTGCCTCACATGGACTGGGATTTTATTCCACAGCATAGGAGTCTCTGAGTGACAAATCTATCCCTCCAGCATGTCTTATTTATATCCGTGCTAAGGTTTAAGTCGCTTGCTCTAGTGGATCTGGTAGATTTGGATTTTTGAGGTGGAGCATGTCCATTAATTCGGGTTGGACATGGCCTTGTATGTCAGGCACAGGTCACCTCTGAGCAGACGGTATGCGACTGAATAGAGCTGGAGTTTCTTCAGTCTGGCAGCATATGATAGATTTTGGAATCCCTTTATCCTTTTGGTGAGGAACTTTTGGGGTCTCTCCAATTGCTGCAGGTGTCGGGTGAGATACATCCCAAATGGGGCATTGTACTCGATCATTGGTCTGATAAGTGAAGAGTACAGGAGAACAATGACCTCACTTGATCTGGATGTGAATCCCTTCATGATCAGGTGGGCAATGTAGAAGGTCTTTCTAACCACTTTAGCAATGTGAGTGTCAAAAGAAAGGCCACTGTCAACCTGGGTCCCCAGGTCCCTGATAACCTCTTCTTTGCTTAGTGGATTGCCACCTATATGGTAGCTTGAGGTTACCTTGTTTTTCCCCGAAGGGTATGACTATGCATTTTTTGGCATTTAACTTCAGGCAATGGCTCTGGCACCAGCTATCAGTTTCCGTGAGACCCCTCTGAAGGATATCTGTGTCCGATGTACTTTCCACTATGTTGCAGTCATCTGCAAACTTTGTCAGCCATAGTTCTCCTATGTTTGCATGTACTTCTGAGAAGTAGATGCCGAACAACAGGGGGCCAAGGACTGAGCCCTGTGGGACACCACTTGTGGCCGGCTTGGAGTCTGACATGGTGCCAGCAACTCTAACCCTGTGGGTTCTGTCCTTTAGCCAGTTTGCAACCCATCATGTGACATATGGGTTTACATTTAAGCTGGTAAGTTTCTCTATAATACCTGAGTGGGGTATTGTGTCGAAAGCTTTTGCAAGGTCAAGGTAGTCTGTATGGACTGCCTTTCCCTCATTAATGGCCTTGGTGACTGTTTCGAAGAAGTTGACCAAGTTCAAAAGGCATGATCTGCCCTTGACAAAGCCAAACTGGGTCAGGTCCAATGTCTGCAAGTCCCCTATGTCTTTGTTTATGAGTTCCATTATGATCCTCTCCATAGCTTTGCAGACCAGCAAATATTCCACTACAGTATGGAAATGGAAATCTTTCCATTCCGCACTGTACGGAGATACCGGTTCCCCATGGTCATTTCAAACGTCAGTCATATGGTCTTGGCCATATGAATGTCGACATTGTGAAATGTCGACCATGTGAAGGGGACCCACATGTACATATATATATATATATATATATATATATATATATATATATAGGTTTACTATCATTATGTCGGACCGGATTCGGTCGAACGCTGCTTACATCGACCCACATCCGTGAAAGTTGACATTTCCGAATCCCAACATTGCCGAATTACGTCTAGAATGCGACCACGGAACGGGCTTTAACATGGGTCGAGATAAGGGTGAGATTTGTACTTCGGCAATGTTGGGTTCGACATTGTCACCATTTGACCTCCTGCCTTTCATTGAAGTGGATCCGTTCGAATCCACTTCAACATAATGATAGTAAACCATATATGTATACACACACACAAACATACACACACACACACACACACACACACACACACACACACACACACACACACACACACACACACACATATATATTTCCTGCTATTTTCCTTTCTGCTAATACTTTAATTTGGGAGCTGAAATATTATTATATTCTCTTATTCTTCCTAGCACACCTTGTACCCTTATCCAGAAATGGAAGGTCTGCTAGCTAGTCTATACTCTTTTGCCAGCCTCATAGCACTGGGTCTACTCAGGCAATGTAAGAATTCTCTGATACAGATCTTCTATTCACTCAGAAATGTCTGTTTGGGAGAGGCATGTACCTAGCTAGATTCAAGGCCAGACACTTACTAACAAAGACATCCTGTGAACGTCACTCACCTACTCCACATTCTGCACATACCCAGACTAGATTATTATATGCTGAGGCTGTTAAAAAATCCTTTCCCAAACTGCAAATGATAACTAGGTGCAAGGCCAGGCAAACTAAGCACTGTAATACCAATTAGTGACAACACAGCTGAAAGTCACTATGAAACAGCACATCCAGGACTCATTACACCAAAGCAATCTTCAAATACAAATAGAAACGAACTCCTAATGGGTGACCTCACAGTTAGGCACACAAATTCTGGACTCACAAAGCTGTGCAAAAGCAGGGTGATGCTGACTTTTTCCTCATGGGCCAAGATTGCCAACATCACAAGGGTCCTGAAGACCGTTAAATGAGACATATATGAGTACAGCATGGCAGTACTGCATGTTGGAGTAAACGAGCTTGCACACAAAACCCAATGGATATGGAGAGAGACATGACAGATCATGTCTCTATGCATGCCACAAGTCCACAAATATCCATAGTATGGTCTGGAATCCTTCCATCACCAAAAATGATGCTAAGGCATAAAGAAGAAATGATTGGTATTAATAGCTGACTAAACACCTTGTGTCATTCTAGGGGGATCCAGTACATACCAGCATTCGTTGAGATGATTGTCAGTAGTAACTGCATCATCAAGGGTGGTTTGCACTTCTCATCCCAAGGCTTTTGCATACTGGTGAAAGCCTTTGCTACTCCCCATTGTGCCTTTTTAGACAGGATCCAGCTGATGAACCTTCCAACCTAACTTCCCAAAACAAATTGAACACTGGACCATACCAAGGGGGCTCTACTTAATGCTGTAATTCTAAACAACAAACTGTCCTTTAGGTCCTACTGCATTTAGACCACACCCATATTTACATTGTTATAGGAACCTCAGTCTTATAACCTGACAGCACCCCCTCCATACCCGAGTTTTGTGCTCGCCACTCATTAAAACCTGGTGGAAATTATAGCGATTCAAATCACTCTAAAGAAGATCAACTATCAGATTATAGCATGCTACAGGACTTCCTCTATGTCTCCAGGAAATCTCTCCACATTTCTATGTATTTTTGATGATCTCCTCGTAAGTAGAATTACTGTAGCCTTAGTGATTTTAACTCCCCAATGACTAACTCTCGAAGCTATGCCAGAAATGAACTTCCTGGACAAGATTGTTAATGGGCCTGCTGATGAACAGAATGTACTTGACCTGGTCATAATAAATGTAGCATCTACATATGCCACCCCAAAATATCCCCCTCTTTGGTCAAGTCAGATCACAAACTAATAATCTTCTCCATCAAAATCTCCAGAACATCAGAAACAATTATCATCAAATTCAAGGACTTTAAACACACAATTGTTCTGCAATTATATGATGAAGTCTCTAAATCTGAGTATAAAGACATTACCCATAACACTGATTTTGAAAAAAAAAGTTAGGAAGACAAGTTCTAGTCACACCAGAATTAAACTGGCAGTTCCTACTAGAAGTGAGTGAATGGGGAGGTTTAAAACCAAACCAGACTGGTAAGCCTCAAGCATTAATAAAAAGAAGACACTCCTAAACCTACATAGCAGAAGGAAATACCCTAAATTAAGCAGGAGATCAAACAGCTAGTAAGAAAAAAAAGGCATCCCATGAACACAGACTAGTTAAACAAGCCAAAGACAACTACAAATCCTTCTTTAGTTATGTCAGAAAAATAATGCCAAACACTTATTCATAATGATACTACCTGCTCTAATTCAGTACTCATTGACAGCATACTGGAAAATAAATTTAGTGACAACTTTACCTTAGTGACATCTTTTCCAAGCCAAATTATCCCTGATGGAATCAATCTGCCAACCATTTTGAAAAAACATGAATTGAAGGTACTGTCCAAAAAAGAATACCTCATCCATGAGGCCCAACAACATAGTTAGTTACTTAATTAATAGCACTAAATGGTACTGGTGAAACTACACCTCACTCTCTTCAACCTGAGCTTAGCAAAAGGTTTGTCCAATGGGAGTGAACCACAGCTGTTGTGATGGCACTCCACAAAGGTAATCCTGCCCTGACCCTGAGAATTACGAACCTATCAGCCTAACATGTCTAACATGCAAAGCCATAAAACTTATCAAAACTGACCTAATTAACTATAATATCAAAAATCTTATCAGACTCAGCCCTCAGTCGTTTGGCTTTGTCAAAATTAGATTATGTCTAATAAATCTTGTGAATTTGTTTGAAAGGATTACTCAGGCAGCAGACTGTGGGCAGGCTGTCCACACACTGTACCCTGACCTTGTCAAGGCATACAAAGCCGTACCAGTTACAAATATAATAAACAAGCTAAAGGATCTCCAAACTGATTTGCATGTGATTAGGGGGGTAAATATCTGGTTTAAGTACAGGATTCTCACAGTAAGAATAGGGGGTGCATTTTCAGACTGCATGGAGGTAAGCAGTGGAGTTCTTGTTGGATTTGTGCTGGAATCTCTGCTACTCAATACCCACTTCTCAGATCTCCACTTATCAAACAAGGATTTCTGGTTAGCAAAGTCTGGTGATGATTGTCTATAGTTCATAGGTAAGTAATACGCTAGCTGCTCTTGTGGGCCATTTTGAGCTGCACCAATTTTCCTCAAAGGTGAGAATCAAACTATGCACCTTGCATCTGTGAGGTAAACAGATTAACCATTATGCTAAGCCCCAGCCCCTAAGCAGGGAGTTGTCGTATAAAGTCCCCCTCTGACTTACAGTAACTCCAGCAGGAGCTTACACTTGTCAACAGATGGTGTAGCAAAAGTGGCCTCAAATTAAACACAAAAAAGTGCAACGTTGTAGCATTTGGTAAGCATCCCCTAGTTCCAGCTTATAACATGGATAACACACCACTTCAAAATGTAAAGACTGTGAGAGACGTAT
The DNA here is from genome assembly GCF_019279795.1 of Protopterus annectens. Taxonomy (NCBI): domain Eukaryota; kingdom Metazoa; phylum Chordata; order Ceratodontiformes; family Protopteridae; genus Protopterus; species Protopterus annectens. Next base: position 1,162,069,488 of record NC_056728.1, on the reverse strand, counting down.
GTAGTTGGGTGGAGAGCTTCCTCACATTTGACTATCACATTGCAACAATGGTTAAGAAATCCTTTTACCTTGCACAGCTCATAGCAAAAGATATTTATTTCAGATCAAAAGATGTCCTCACCACCTTGTACTCCACAATGATTTGACCAATCACTGAGTACAACACTCCTTCTGGGATGTACCTTACTAAGCATACCGAGTAGCTGGGACCCAAGAAGTCTGTAACTAAAAAGATCATGGGCTTAAAAGATCTAAAATACCAAGAACGAATGGAAGCTTTATCCTTACCGACTCCTTAGGGTTGATCTGTGCCTTGCTTATAATGCTATAAGACTTCCAGTAATGCAAGAACTATAATACCTCCATAAATCAAGCAGTGCTGCTAACCCTAGGGCCCGGAGATCTAAATCTACTGCAACAAATAAATAAGAGAAGTAGGAGATATTGATCTGTGATGCAGCAGCTATCCCTTTTCTGGAGCAAACTTCCTGTGCAAATTAAGCAGTGTGGCACATTGTCTGTCTTAAAAAAAGGAGCTGGACAACTGGACAAAGATTTATAAATTCACCCTCGGTATGACTGGTCTGGCCCTCTTTGAAAAGAGATGCAAGGCCCAATTGCAGGCACTGGCAAGGTGAAAATGGCCTCTTGGCTCAATTGCCTTGCAACTCCTGTGATCCTGTGATATGAAATGATACAAATACATATTTCATTAGAATGAAATTGTACTGCATACATAATTGGATATATTATAAGAAATAATTATTATTGTTTTTTTGTTTAGGGCCTACAGACACTGAAAAAGTGATTATAGATTAAGGTCTAGTGGAAGGTTTCAATGCGTAGGTCTATATGGTCATTTTCTCAGAACCACCAGTAAACATGAAATCATGCAATTATCAGGTACTTGGGACAGGTGGTGATGAAGTCCATAGTTCAAATCTGTTTAATGTCATTCTCATATGTGCGCTGAAATGATGAGACTGTCTAATATATATGTAATTAAGTCATATTTTGTTATATCATATCTGGCAGTATGACAGTAGTCTTGCAGAAAGCAACATCTGATAGCAGCATGTGTGTGCTTCACTGTGTGTATAGGACACTCTAGCAGTATTACATGTCCATACATCCTAACATGTCTGTCCAAGTGAGACTGAGTGACCCTTCCCATATGACTAAGGATGAGGTTGTTTTGTGGGTTAGGAAAGCACACTGGGGGTTGTTACTGTTGACAACAGTTTATCTATTATGTCACGTTTGTTAAAAATAGAAATGTATAAGTGAATGATATAAAAATGATATACTCTGCAGCAAGGTGTTTTCATCAGCTATTAGAACTGATTTTGTTCCTTTCATTTATTCAAAATACTTTATAAAGTCATTACATAATAATAGTAATTCCTTCATATTACCCCATAACAATATATGACCTTAAAACAAAGCTAGAAGTGCAGTGCTGTGTTAACATTTAAAATTATTTTCGATTTTTGTTTTGTAACTTTGGTCCAGTTAATAAAGTATTAAATGAAAACCATTCATTCTACTGTCCTTATAAATAAAGCCAGGGTGTTCCGTACAGGGGGACATTATTTATGGGGTACTCAGAAATCACACTGCTATGTATTACTTACCATAATACCAGACAACCAATCTCATATAATAAGGAAGTTGTGAACCATCACACCTGACACTGTGTGTGTGTGTGTGTGTGTGTGTGTGTGTGTGTGTGTGTGTGTGTGTGTGTGTGTGTGTGTGTGTGTGAGAAACTGTGCACAGTGCAACTCTTTGCAATTAGGTTCTTGATAAAATTACATATCAAACATTGCTATTAAATGTCTGTTTAATTATCGTAGTGGATTGTAACATAAGACCCTCGTATACATCTTAGTCTCTTTGATGCACTCTTCCTTGTGTCTCTCAATTATATAGATTTTCACAAAATGTTCAGATTTTGCATCATATGTTTTGGTCTTTTCCTCATAAAATGTGTGGTTTTCTGGCAAATCACTGAGATGTGAAGTCACCAAATAACGACATATATTTGAATTTCAGAAAGGCAAAGAAAAAGCACACCAGACAGATGAAATAATTACTTTACTAAGTGCTTTTGTCTTAAATACACACACAGAATTGAAATACTTAACCAGAATCACTTGACACAAAGTATAACAGTTTAAAAAAACACTAAAAAATGAATTTAAATTACAACACAATAAAATTCGACAGAAACATCTCAAAAATCCAAAATGTACGTGATCTTTTCACTTTCAAAAAGTCAAACATTAAAAGATTTGCTTCATAGAAATAGTGCTAAGATATTATTTACCGTTAAAGAAAAATGGACTTTTTCATGTGGGAGTTGTAAAGCATGTTGGCATATGCAGAATAGTATTGTCCTTTTTTGAAGAATCATGATTTGACAATATGTGCAAATGCTAGGATTACTTACAATACCATAGGGACAGTTTAATGTGTAAGTCTTGTAGTGCATTCTATATAGGAATGACTGTAAGAAAATGTAAAAAGTAAATTTTAGAACATGTATATAATCGTAAAAATGATAAATATAGATTATAAGGCTTTGTTTTAATTTCCCTGAGCATAAACAACTTTCTTTTTTGGTCTTGAAATAATACATGAATACATTAGGAATGGTGACTTTAAAAATGAGGTAGAACAGCAAGACAGATTGTGACAATTAAGGCTGCAGTCTGATAGGTCACCAGGACTTGCAGTATTAGCATTACATGTTTGCTGAATGAGAAAAGGTCATGTAAATGCTAACATTTTATATTTGTTTTTTTTTTTTAGATGTTTCTGTCATATTTTTATTGTGTTAATATGCAAATACTTTTATGTGCTTTTTAAACTGCTAAACTGAGTTTGTCTTGCCTACTGATCTGTGTGTCATGCAGTCTGATGAAGCTCAGCTGTATTTAGGACGAAGGTACTAAGTAAAGTAATACATTCTTGTGCCTGTTGTGCTTTTCCTTTGTGGTTTGTATTATTATTGCATTTTCAGAAAAAGTTTAAAAAAGCAATATTTTCAATATGTCCCTACTTATGGGCCTTTGCCCCTCTCCCCATTATTTTAGGCCTTGCGCAAATTTCTTGCATTATGAAGTTATAGAGATATGATCTTCCTTCACCCTGAAAATTATTTAATTTTCTTTTCGCTGTACAACAAGGCCTAAGCTAAAAGAGGGCATTTGGTGCCATTTCCCTAGCTTAAATAAACAGTTTGTTCACTGTATTTTAATCAATTAATTCATATCTTAAATGCATTTATTAACTGGGATAGTCTACTAGATAGAAATGTGCCCCTTTTTCGGTGGAATTCTGGGCAAAAAAAAGCTCCATTTCATACAATTATTTTTTTTATTATATGTAAAAACAAGGTGCAATTGTGTACTGCTTCAGGAACACCTGAAATTATATAGTTTGATAGAGAGGTTACAATGCAGATATATTTGTTTATACAAATTTTATTAAAGATATATAAATAATATGTAGAGTAAATATATACAATCAGTAAATAAATAGATATTACTTTACTTACTTCAGTGGAGCAATGCTTATTAAATATAGTAAACTTCTGTTTCTATTTGTTTTAGGCTGAGCAGTTGTCCAGTTACTTCCTGATTAAATGTCATATTACCTATAAGGATGTAATTGTTAGCACAGTCTGACATTTTATAGTGGGTAGTTTTCTGTGGTCAATAGCAAATTTCATGATATAAATGTAGCACAGTCAATCAGGAAATAAATAAATTGTATTCAAGTAAAGGCAAATTAGAACAGAATAAGACCTGTTGTAATGTATATAATGCTTTCTATTATCTCATAGTAGACAATTATAAGGGTTATATTTATGTTGCTATATTTATGTTGCTATACTGTACACCAATCATTATGCTTTTAAAAACAATCTTATTAATTTCTAATTGGCTTTTACTTGAATATAACTGCATTTATTTGTTGATGTATTGCTTGACTGATTGTATTGCATTTGGATACTGAAATATGCTACAGACATGAGGAAACACCTACCAACTACAGAAAGTCAAACTGTATACCCTGACAATTGCACCATTAGAATTCTAGGTCACATAACATGGAATTGAGAAAGAACTGAACAGCTACTCAGCCTACAGTAGATACCAGTACAACTTTACTATACTTAATAAGCATAGTTTCACTGAAATAATTATAGTAAAATCTATTTATTTTTTAATCAGAAAGCCCACTTCACATAATGACGGCACGGCTTTTCCCGGTTAGAGGTCGCCACAGCGGAACTCCGGTCCGCTAATGACTGGTAGTTGATTTTTACATGCCGAGTTACCAGCCCTGATGCACAACCTTCAACACGAAGGTACGCCCATTCACGCATGTCTCCACACAGAAGACGCTCTAGCTGAGACTCGAACCAGACAGCGTCTTACTGTGAGGCGACAACGCTACCGCAGCACCACCACCGCAGGTATAATTACAAAAAAAATTTTTAAAATCTTTGCACATTATATCTAACAAGGTTTAAAGACTGAATATACATTTAGGTTTATGGGAGGTATGTAAGAGTTGTGAAATTATTGTGGTGATGGCAGGGTGTTTGAAGACAGTGATTGAAAGAGAGGGGTCAACAACTGAGGATGGAGAGTATGGAATGTATTAGGTAGGGAGTAAGTAAGCAGGTAGGTAGGTATAACAGTAAAGTAAGGAAGTGAGCTAAGCAGGGTTTAAGCAAGAGCACTACTAGAAGTCCATGAGGTGATGTTTTAGTTCTGTTTTGAGGGTTCAGGGTGTTCTTTTTGCCCCTGTTAGGGGCTAGATGTCTTACAGATGATTAATATGTATTTTCTATGAAAAAAGCTTAGTGAGAAACAATCAGTAGCTTTGGAACCTGGAAATGTCAATTATCCATCAATAGGTGTGCATATTTCAGTCAATAAAATGGAAAAGCATTGCATTTCAAGAATAATTTCAGCATTATGGCATTTCATGCCATATTCAGCTGCATTAAATAGTAAACACCACTAGATGGTAGTGCAACTACAAATATGACAACTACATTTAATAAGTATTTAGGCTTCCTGTTACAAACTTGAAACAAACCAGATAAAAATAAAGTAACTAAAGTTTGGCTTGAGACTGGTTTCATTTTTATTATATGCTTTTGTCATTATTTAGTGTTTCAATTAGCTTAGCAGCAGCTGTAATACAAAAGGCAATATATATATATATATATATATATATATATATATATATATATATATATTTGTACTTTAACATGGTGCTTTGGCAAATTATTGATAACAACATTTCTAAATTTCAAAACCATGTAATGTCTAATCTCTTGAAGGTATTGGAGAAAAATTTTTTTTTTATATATATATATACAAAGAAACATTACCTCCGTACAAAGGAGTATGCATGCAGTTCCTGAGATACAGCAACAGATTCTACTATGTGCCAGACTCATTCCTACATTAAGATAAATCGATTTATTAACTACAGCAGTTGCCTAACACAGACGTAAAACTGTAAAACATACACACACACATACACACACACAGACACACACACACACACACACACACACACACACACACACACACACACACACACACACACACACACACACACACACATTTGTACACAAGACTGACACAAGACTCAAATAACCAATGCCATGTACATGTTCTATTGCTCTCTTGCTATGATTTATGTGGAAAACTATATGCAACAAACCTGGCTGTGTAAACTTATTGTGGGCTGTGTAGAATATAGGTCATTGTAGACCGTCTAGCATCGAGACACATATTTGTTCAGTTATCTCTGGATGGCATCAATTACCTCCCACATACAATTAAACTGGCATTCAGAGCTAAAAGCCACATATTTGAACATGAAATACAAGGCTCCAGCTTGAGGCCTAAATGAGGAAACAGAATATTTTGGTGCTGACTCCTTCCACTCATAATTTAGACAATCTACAAGCTTTGTGGAGACACTGATCTAGATTTCAACCATAATTTGTCAGCTAAATTAAAATATGTTTCATCAGAAAATGCTGTATTTGTCATAGCAGAAATTACATCATTAGAGTTGAAGGTTGGTATAATGGTTAGGTGGTCACCTCTCAAACACAAGGTACAGGGTTTGTTTCCCACATTTGAAAGTTAAACTGACCAAGCTTTAAATGGTTCACAAAGGCAGATAGCCTAGTATTTAACAATGAACATCATTCTGTCTATGTCAAATCTTCAAACGCTGGAAATGTCAAACATCATATGGTCGAGACCATATGTTCGACATTTCAAGTGTTCGAAGATTGACTTTTAACGGTGCCGTATGGTGCAGAATGGGAGAATTTCCCTTTTCTGCACTGAAGTGCAGTCTCAGAGTTGATATATTTAAGTATGGGTGGTGTGGGGGGAGCAGGGAGGCTTGCCCCCTGCTCGCACTGTTAAGGTGTGTTTTTTTTTTTTTTTTTTTTTTTATTATATATTCAAACTTCCAAATCTCGACCATATGGTATTCCACATTTTGGATGTTCAAATATATAACATTGACCCGTATTTGACATAATGGTTAAGGTCTTCACCTCATAAACACAAGATACATGGTTCAATTCTTACCTCAGGATATTGGCTAGTTTTAAAATTGCCCTTCAGAGCAGTTATCCTAATAAACACTTATGAACCTATCAATGTTATATTCCCGTTAAGGGCTATACCGCAATTCATCTGCCATTGACTACAATATATGCTTATAATTCACTTTCCAAATGTCCTGCCTAAGTACCAAAACTTTCACATTTAAACATGCATATTCAAAAGATGTGCCTACTTATTCTGGATTCTGTTCACTTAATGCTTTTTTTAATTCTTTGTAAAATCACTTTCAGAAGTCTCAGCATACTTATATATATTACTTCTCCTCCAAGTGTCTCAAACATGGAGTCCATCTTCTTACTGTACATTTATTTTCTTGGGCTTTATAACCCTTAAAGTACAAGTACCTTCAGAATATCCCTCCCTCCCTCTCAGCATTCACTTTCTTTCTCACAGAAATATAATACTGGCTGAGAGGGGGTTATAGCCCTTCAGTGCTTCACTCTTGAAATACTGTCATTTCTTTTTAATTTTCATGTTTGTTTATTTCTGTAACTGCATTATAAATATATTTTATTGCACCCTTATACACTATCCTTCCTCTCAGCTCCCATCACCCTGTGATATCCAACACTACAGGTTCACTGATAAAAACACTAATTCTCTAGTTTAAAATACTCATTATTCATAATCTTCCTAAAGTGTATGTATGGTCCCTTTACTGCACAACAGACTACTGCTACCTCCCAAACTCCTGCTATCCAAAAAATCCAGTAATTTCTGAAGGTTGGCAGTTAACCTTTTGTTACACCCGTCTGCTCTTCTTTTCTTTTCTTTTATTTTTTCCACACAGTCTTGTAAAGACTGCATTGGGGAATTCTTCCAGGCTGGCTCTGGAGCTTTGGTTTGGTTAGCAGGTGAAAACAGCAAGTATAAAAAAATAAGAAGAAATGTAGGCCGATGTCACACAGCTATCATGCAAACGTTTCAGCTAGCTGTACACACAGCTCAGGGAAAGGTATTTTAGGATGCTTTTTAAAAAGTGTATGCCCCAGCCCCTAAGTACCTTAACACCAATGTGGGGGGAAGGGTGCTGCTTCCCATATTCTCACAACAAATCCCACCACTATGGAGGCTACTGCAGTTAGTTGTCTTTTGTTAGCTCTTTGACAGGCTTTTCAGATGGTGCCCTGCTCCAGTGTTCTGTGACTGGCAGACTCGGCCAGCCAATCATTGCTTACCAAGCCGCAGGTCAGCTCTCTCCCTCCTTCACTGGATTTCTCACTCTCTCTCCATTTATGTGTGGGATAGCTCTGAAGCCTAGAGAGAAAGAGAAAAATAATGAGGGATAAACACCAAAAAATTGTGTACATTTCATTTACAGAAAATATTCACTTAGTTGTTGGAATAAGCAGTTTTGTATTGATAAGCATTTACTGAGCAATATTATTTTAGAAAATGACAAATTTTATCAAGAGCTGATCAAAATTGTTGAGGAAAATCATGAGTGTCCCCAAAAATCAGTGTCAGTTGAAGGGACGAGTGTGTGTGTGTGTGTGTGTGTGTGTGTGTGTGTGTGTATGTGTGTGGACTGGGAGAGTAAGAATGATGTGTGAGTGAATGCAGGTATGAATGAGGGAGTGACTATAACTGTGTGAGAGATCGGAAAAAAGTTAGAGCGATGTGTGTGAGTGAATGCGTGCATGAATGCAAAAGAGACTCTGTGTGTGTGTGTGTGTGTGTGTGTGTGTGTGTGTGTGTGTGTGTGTGTGTGTGTGTGTGTGTGTGTGTGTGCGCGTGTGTGCGTGTGTGTGCGTGTGTGTGCATGTGTGTGTGTGTGTGTGTGCTCATGTATATGTGTGTGTGTTACGGGGGGGGAGAGAGTGAAGAGTGAGAGTGATCCCTGGCAGCAGCAGCAATGAGGTCTGTGTAAGTCTGGAACATACCACTAGACACATACCTCTCACCCTCTTAGATCAAGAAATCTGGACAAAGCCAAAAATAGTGGGGGTACAAAGGCACAAAATAGGGACACTTTTAAGTACTGCTCTCACAAACTTAGAAAGTTGATAGAAATGCAGGTTTTGTATTAACATTAATATTCTGAAGGGTATGAAGTATGAAACTCAACTGTCTGTCATTATTTTCTGACTTCAGCCTCAGTGATCTGCCAGTAATCTGCCAGAAAACAAAAATTTTATGAGAAAAAGACCAAAAATATGAGGCAAAAATCTGGACATTCTGCAAAAATCTATACAGTTGAGAGGTATGCTTGACAGAGCCAAATAATAGGGACAGATTTTAAATATTACTCTTATAAAGTTAAAGTTAATAAGGTTACCATTAGGTTTGCTCACCTCTTAACCATAGTTGATCAGTGTTATGCTGTTAAGCAGCATGTACACTTTTTTTTTTTTTGGTAATTGTCTTTATTGTACTTTTGAGATTTTCTCCCCAGGTCTCCTAGTCCAGTCGGGCAGCCTTGTTAAACAAATGTCAAATAAATAAATAGGTTCATAGATTCATAGGTGGGTACCAGGCTATTGGCTCTATGGCCTATATAAGTCTAGCCAAAAGGTACCCTGGCTTTCGCCACTAATAAATAAATGAAATATGCAGTTTATGCCTGCCGTGGGGGGGGGGGCTTGAGAAAACCTGGATTCTGCAAGGGAGCCGAGAATCGAAAAAGTGCGGGAACCACTGTCCTAGCCAGATGAGATCAGATTATTTACTACATACCTTTTTGTGCTTGAACCTTATTTTTATCTGTATTATTTTAGCACAAATAAGTACCTTAACTAGGACATAAAATGCTATTATCTTCTATTGTTTGCTCTTAACATCTACCAAACAGACTTTATAGCCAAGCTAGATTAGGATATTATTTATTTATTTATTATTTATATCTGTTTACTGGGGTAGTGCACTGATCTGAAGGTCTTTGGCTAACGAAGTTCGCAGATGACTGCAAACTAGGAGCCATAATTGAAACTCCTAATGATGTGGACATCCTACTAAAGGGCCTCACTGAGACAGATGCCTGGTGTCAAAGCCATGGCCTCAAGCTCAGTGCCAAAAAGTGCATTGTCATCCTCTTTGGTAAAAACTCTGTACCCATGAGCTACCACATAGGCCTTGGGACACAGGTGGACAGTAGTCTCTCCTTTGATATCCACATTGCCACAGTAGTCAAGAAATCCTTCTACGTGGCACACCTCATCACAAAAGGTTTCTCATCCAGGAAAATAGAGGTCATTGTTCCCCTCTATTCATCACTCATTAGACCCATTATAGATTACAATGCCCCTTTTGGTATGTACCTCACAAGACATCTACAACAACTGGAAAGGCCACAGAAATACCTCACAAAGAGGATTACTGGCCTCAAACAGATGCCCTATGCAGACCTTCTCAAAAAACTCCAGCTTTACTCCATCGCATATCGCCTTCTCAGAGGCAATCTCTGCTTAACATACAAAACTATGTCAAACCTAGAGCTGTTGGATATACTCCACTTAAAGAAATCCCAATCCCTGCAAGCTATATGCTCTTGGGACCTAAACCTTGTCACCACAATAAGCAGAACATGCTGGAGGGATAGATTCCTGTCTCAGAGACTTCCCATACTCTGGAACAAACTACATATCTATATCAAACAAAACTCCTCATCTTGATGATTGGATGGGAAAGAGGAAATTCACCCCGGGATCACCACTGTGGCTCTGCTCGACAGGGACACAGGAAAATAATTTTCTTGGGTGGCAAAAACTAGGGTACCTTTTTGGCTAGGCTTGTATAGGCCCTAAGCCCGATAGCCTAGTACCTACCTATGAACCTATGATATCAATGTACTATTTGCAGGCACAGCCCAAGTGAATAGGAACATGTACGAAATGAACAAAACATATTTATAGACAGAAGGATATGCTAAAAATGTATATATATATATATATATATATATATATATATATATATATATATATGGGTATAGGACAGTCTACCGAAAGACTGTTTCACCGAAAGTGAAACAGGCTGTCACAGTTTCGCGAAAGCAATTTTTAATGAAAAAAGTGCTTTTGCGAAAGTTTTGTAAAAGTACAGGTAATCGGGGTGAAGTGGTAGTGGGAGAGATCGGACTTCAGTGGGGATAAGGGAATATTCCCTTTTCCCCACTGTAGTGCGATCTTAGAGTGAGAATATAAAAGTAGTGGGGTGTAGGGGGCAGAGCCCCCCACAAGGGGGGGTGCAGGAGGGTGAAGCCCCACTGTGTAAACATGGTGTGCGTGTTTTTATTTGTTTTTATGTATGTGTGTGTGTGTTTTACCTTCCATTTACCGAAACTGCTTTTTCGGTGAAAGCAGTTTCGGTAAACGGTGTACGGTAGTGTTGGATTCGGACAGCTGTTTTTTTTATCAACTGTCCTAGATCCATATATATATATATATATATATATATATATATATATATATATATATATATATATATATATATATATATATATATATATATATAGATAGATATAGATATATATATATATATACATATATATATATATATATATATGTTCATATGACACCGTCAACAACTGACTACACCGACAACCAGCCCTGTAACACAATTTAACAACCGCTCAGCATCGACACTTTAAATAACCGACACTGACACCACGACACACACACACCGACATCGCATTACAGCTAACGGGTTCTAACATATGTGAGGTAAGGGATGTATTTCTAAACTTATGTCACTCAGTCTAACATTACAACTACATCCCTACCTCACATATGTTAGAACCCGTTAGCTGTTTGTCGATGGTGTCGGTGTCGGTTATTTAAAGTGTCGATGCTGTGCGGTTTTTCGTTAAATTTACAGGGCTGGTTGTCGGTGTAGTCAGTTGTCGTATGAACCCATATATATATATATATATATATATATATATATATATATATATATGTATATACAGACACACATATACACACACACACACACACACACACACACACACACACACACACACACACACATTTAGTAATTATGGACTGCTTATTCTTAACAAGGTAGTTAATACCTGCCATTTTCCTTTGAGCTAATACTTTAATCTACGAGCTGAAATATTATTATATGTTCTTATTCTTCCTAGACACACCTTGTACCCCTGGCCAGAAATGGAAGGTCTGCTAGCTAGTCTTTTGCCATCCTCATAGCACTTGGTCTAATCAGACAATGTTAGAATTGTTTGATACAGATCTTTTACTTCACTCAGCAAGGTCTGTTTGGGAGAGGCATGTACCTAGCCAGATTCAAGGCCAGACTCTTACTAACAAAGACATCCTGTGAGCATCACTCACCTACTCCACACTCTGCACATAACCACACTAAATTATTATACTTGGAGGCAGTTAAAAAATCCTTGCCTAAACTGCAATGGACTGGTATTTGCAAGGCCAGGCAAACTAAGCACTGTAACACTAATCAATGGCAACACAGCTAAGTCACTATGAAACAGGACATCCAGGGCTCATTACACCAAAGTAATCTTTAAATTCAAACAGAAATGTACTCCTAGTGGGTGACCCCACAGTTAGGCACACAAATTCTGCACTCACAAAGCTGTGCAAAAGCAGGGTGACACTGTGTTGTTCCTCATGGAATAAGATTGGCAACATCACAAGGGCTATGAAGACCCTTAAACCAGCCACATATGAGTACAGCATGGTATCAGTGCATGTTTGAGTAAAAAAACTAGCACACAAAGCCCAATGGATATAGAGAGAGACATGACAGAGCTCTCTATGCATGTCACAAGTCCACAAAAGACCCTAGTATGCACTGGAATCCTTCCATCAACAAAAATGATGCTAAGGCATAAAGAAGAAATGATTGGTATTAATAGCTGACTAAACACCTTGTGTCATTCTAGGGGGATCCAGTACATACCAGCATTTGTTGAGATGATTGTCAGTAGTCACTGCATCATCAAGGGTGGTTTGCACTTCTCATCCCAAGGCTTTTGCATACTGGTGAAAGCCTTTGCTACTCCCCATTGTGCCTTTTTACACAGGATCCAGCTGATGAACCTTCCAACCTAACTTCCCAAAACAAATTGAACACTGGACCATATCAAGGGGGCTCTACTTAATGCTGTAATTCTAAACAACAAACTGTCCTTTAGGTCCTACTGCATTTAGACCACACCCATATTTACATTGTTATAGGAACCTCAGTCTTATAACCTGACAGCACCCCCTCCATACCTGAGTTTTGTGCTTGCCACTCATTTAAACCTGATGGAAAGTGTGGTAGCTGATCCATATTGGTTAGAGACCACATTACCTTGATACAGATTCTTAGAGAGCCACAAATGGAAATTATACAGATTCAAATCACTCTAAAGAAATCAACTATCAGATAATAGCATACTACAGGCCCCCCTGTATGTCTCCAAAAAATCCATCAACATTCCCATGTATTTTTGATGAACTCCTCATATGTAGGATTACTGTTAGCTTAGTGATTGTAACTCCCCAATGACTAACTCTCTGAGCTATGCCACAAATGTAGAATATGCAACAATATGCTTAGATTTTGTAAACAAGAACTTCCTGGGCCAGATTGCCTACTGCAGAACAGAATATACTTGACCTGGTAATAATAACTGTAGCATCCATATGTGCAATCCCCAAAATAGCCCTCTCTTTGGTCAAGTCAGGTCACAAACTAATAATCTTCTCCATCAAAATCTTCAGACCATCAGAAACAATTATCTCCAAATATGAGGACTTTAAACACACAAACATCCTGCAATTCTATGATGAAGTCTCTACATTTGAGTATAAAGGCATTACCCATAATACTGATACTGAAAAAAAGAGTTAGGAAGACAAGTTCTAGTCACACCAGAAAAAATGCATTAAACTGGCAGTTCCTACTAGAAGTGAGTGAATGGGGAGGTTTAAAAGCAAACCAGAGTGGTGGGCTTCAGGCATTAATCAAAAAAAGAAACTCCTAAACCTACATAGCAGAAGGAAATGCTCTAAATTAAGGAGAACATTAAACAGCTAGATAAGAAAAGAAAAAAGATATAAAAAGAATAAAGGCATCCCATGAACTCAACCTAGCAAAACATGCCAAAGCCAACTACAAATCCTTCTTTAGTTATGTCAGAAAAATAATGCCAAACACTTATTCATAATGATAATACCTGCTCTAATCCAGTTCTCATTGACAGCATACTGTAAAATAAATTTAGTGACAACTTTACCTTAGTGACATCTTTTCCAAGCCAACTTATCCCTGAGGGAATCAAGCTGCCAACCATTTTGAAAGAACATGCATTGAAGGTACTGTCCAAAAAAGAACACCTCATCCATGGGGCCAAACAACACAGTTAGTTACTTAATTAATAGCACTAAACAGGCACTGGTGAAACTATGCCTCACTCTCTTCAACCTGAGCTTAGCAAAATGTTTGTCCAATGGAAGTGAACCACAGCTTTTGTGATGGTACTCCACATGGGTGACCCTGCCCTGACCCTGAGAATTATGAACCTATCAGCCTAACATGTCTAACATGCAAAGCCATGAAACTTATAACTGACCTAATTAACTATAATATCAAAAATCTTATCAGACTCAGCCCTCAGTAGTTTGGCTTTGTCAAGATTAGATTATGTCTAATAAATCTTGTGAACTTGTTTGAAAGGATTACTCAGGCAGCAGACTGTGGGCAGGCTGTCTACACACTGTACCCTGACCTTGTCAAGGCATACAAAGCCGTACCACTTACAAATATAATAAACAAGCTAAAGGATCTCCAAACTGATTTGCATGTGATTAGGGGGGTAACTATCTGGTTTAAGTACAGGATTCTCACAGTAAGAATAGGGGGTGCATTCTCAGACTGCATGGAGGTAAGCAGTGGAGTTCTTGTTGGGTTTGTGCTGGAACCTCTGCTACTCAATACCCACTTCTCAAATCTCCACTTAATGAACAAGGATTTCTGGTTAGCAAAGTCTGGGGATGATTGTCTATAGTTCATTGGTAAGTAATACGCTAGCTGCTCTTGTGGGCCATTTTGAGCTACACAAATTACCCTCAAAGGTGAGAATCAAACCCTGCACCTTGTATCTGTGAGGAAAACAGATTAACCATTATACCAAGCCCCAACCCCTAAGCAGGTAGTTGTCATAAAGTCCCCCTCTGACTTAGAGGGACTCCAGCAAGAGCTTAGACTTATCAACAGATGGTGTAGCAAAAGTGGGCTCAAACTACACACAAAATAGTACAACACTGTAGTATTTTGTAAACATCCCCTAGTTCCAGCTTATAACATGGATGATTCACCCCTTCAAAATGTAAAGATTGTGAGAGACCTATGTAGTAGGGTGGAGAGCTTCCTCACATTTAACCATCACATTGGAACAATGTTTAAGAAATCATTTAACCTTGCACAACTCATAGCAAAAGATATTTATTTCAGATAAAAAGATGTCGTCACCACCTTGTTCTCCACAATGATTTGACCAGTCACTGAGTACAACACTCCTTCTGGGATGTACCTTACTAAGTATACCAAGCAACTGCGATGACCCCCGAAATCTGTAACTGAAAAGATTATGGGCTTAAAAGATCTGAAATACCAAGAACGAATGGAAGCTTTATCCTTACCGACTCCTTAATGTTGATCTGTGCCTTGGTTATAATGCTATAAGACATCCAGTAATGCAAGAACTATAATACCTCTATAAATCAAACAGTGCTGCTAACACTAGGGCCCAGAGATCTAAATCTACTACAACAAATAAATAAGACAAGTAGGAGAGATTGATTTGTAATGCAGCAGCTATCCCTTCCCTGGCACACTGTCTGTCTTTAAAAAGGAGCTGCACAACTGGACAAGAATTGACAAATTCACCCCTGATATGACTGGCCTGGCCCTCCTTGAAAAGAGATGCAAGGCCTAATTGTAGGCACTGGCAAGGTGAAAATGGCCTCTTGGCTCAATTAATTGCCTTGTAACTCTTGTGATCCTGTGATAATGAAATGATACTAGTACAATTAAATTGTATTGCATTCATAATTAGATATATACAGTATAATAAGAAATAATTATATCTTCTCTCTCTCTCTTTTTTTAGCATCCATGGTCACTGATAAAGTATTTGTAGATCAAGGTCTAATAGAAGGTTTCAATGAATATATATATTTGATCATTTTCTCAGAATCAACAGTAAATGTCAAATCATGCAACCATCAGGCACCTGGGATAGGGGATGATGAAGTCAAATCTGTATAATGTTATTCTCATATGTGTGCTGAAGTAATGAAACTATCTAACGTATATGTAATTAAGTCATATTTTTATATCATATCTGGCAGTATGACAGCAGTCTTGCAGAAAGCAACATCTGCTAGCAGCATGTCTGTGCTTCACTGCCTCTATAGGACACTCTAGCAGTATTAGGTGTCCATACATCCTAAATAGAGAGCTGTTCAAGGGAGACTGAGTGAAACTTAATATATGACTAAGGATGAGGTTGTTTAGTGGGTCAGGAAAACACACTGGGGGTTGCTGCTGTTGACAACATGTAATCTGTTATGTCATGTTTGTTAAAATACAAATGTATAAAATAAATGAATGTTATAAAATGATTATACTCTACAAGGTGTTTTCTCCAGCTATCAGAATTGATTTTGTTAATTTCATTTATTCAAAAGCGGTGGTGGTGCTGAGGTAGCATTGTCGCCTCACAGTTAGACGTTGCCTGTTCGATTCTCAGTTAGAGCGTCTTCTGTGTGACAGCATGCGTGAATGGGCATTCCTTCGTTGAAGGTTGTGCGTTAGGCCCGGCAAGCCAGCATGTAAAAATCTACTGCCAATCATTAGCGGACCAGAGTTCTGCTGTGGCCACCCCTAACCGGGAAAAGCCAAAAGACACAAACAAACAAACTTTATAAAGTCATCACATAATAATAGTAATGCCTTCATATTACCACAGAACAACATATGACCACAGAACAAAGCAAGCAGCGCAGTGCTATGTTAACTTTTTTTTAAATTAATTTTGTTTTGTAGCTTTGGTCCAGTTAAAAAGTATGTTCTTGTGAATAAAGCCAGGGTGATCCTTACAGGTGGACATTATTTATGCAGTACTCAGAAATCACACTGCTATGTATTACTTACCATAATACCAGACAATCAATCTCATAAAATAAGGAAGTTGTGTATCAATAAATTTTAAAATGAGAGCAGACTCATCCATCATACCCGACACAATTTTTTTTTTTTTTGTGATACACTGTTCAAGATAAAAATAACATTTGTTGTAGATTTTTCTGAAAAGGCTAGTGGGTATAGCTGAGATAGATACATATATTTCTTTATCTCTTACACCTGTACTACCTATAGATCATAGTTTTAATCTGAGGCTCATTTACGTATGACACTGGTACAGCTCTAAATCACATGCTTGAGAACTGCAGGCCAGAGGACAGGTTACTTTAATCTATGCCACTAAAGTTATGTGATTACATTCAGACTGACTTCAAAAAGATGTAACCAGCTTAGGATAACCACATTACTGGTTTCAAATGCTAGGGTCACTCAGTCTCGAATGCTCAGTCTTTTTCATGCACTCTTCCTCGTGCCTCTCAGCTGTTGAGATTTTCACAGAATCCTCAGATTTTGTCTCATATTTTTGGCCTTTTCCTCATAAAATGTGTGGTTTTCTGGCAAATCACTGAGGACTGAAGTCACTAAATAACGACATATATTTGAGTTTCAAAAAGACAAAGAAAAAGCACACCAGGCAGATGAATTAATTGCTTTACTAGGTGCTTTGTTCTTAAATGCATACATATAATTTAAATACTTAATCAGAGTCACTTGACATTCACCTCAACTGACAAAACAATCTAAGTATAGCAGTTTAAAAAACACTAAAAAATTTATTTGAATAACACAATACAAATTCAACAAACATCTCAAAAATCCAAATGTAAAATATTAGCATGTACGTGATCTTTTCACTTACAGAAAGTCAAACATTAAAAGATCTTCTATATAGAGATAGTACTAAAGTATTATTTCCAGCTACCGTGAAAGAAAAGGGGACTTTTTCATGTGGGAGATGTAAAGGATGTAGGCATATGCAGTAGAGTACGATCATTTTCTGATGAATCGTTATTTGACAATATATGCAAATGCTAGAATTACTTTCAATACCCATTGAACAGTTTAATGTCTAAGTCTTGTAATGAATTCTATATAGGTATGACTTCAAGGAAATTAAAAAAAGTGAATTTTAGAACATGTATATTATCTTAAAATGATAAATATAGATGATAATGCTTTGTATTAATTTCCCTGAGCATAAACAACTTTCTTTTTTGGTCTTGAAATAATATATGAATACATTAGGAATGGTGACTTTAAAAATAAGGTAGAACAGCAAGACAGATTGTGGCAATTAAGGCTGCAGTCTGATAGGTCACCAGGACTTGCAGTATTAGCATTACATGTTTGCTGAATGAGAAAAGATCATGTAAATGCTAACATTTTATATTTGTTTTTTTAGATGTTTCTGCCATATTTTATTGTGTTATTATTCAAATACTTTTTTTATGTGTTTTTTAAACTGCTATACTTAGATTGTCTTGTCAACTGCTCTGAGTGTCATGTGATTCTGACTAAGTATTTAAAATGTGTGTGTGTAGGTCTGTCCAGCTCTGAACAAGCTCAGCTGTATTTAGGATGAAGGCACTAAGTAAAGTAATTCGTTCATGTGCCTGTTGTACTTTTCCTTTGCGGTTTGTATTAGTATTGCAAATTCCCAATCGTTAGCTACATTTTTGTTTTTGAGTTTCAGAAAGAGTTTAAAAAATCAATATTTTCAATCTGTCCCTACTTATGGGCCTTCGCCACTTGCCCCTTTATTTTAGGCCTTGTGCAAATTTCTTGCACTACAAGGTTTGGAGATATGATCTTCCTTCACCCTGGATTTTGCTATATATCAAGGTCTAAGCTAAAAGTGGCATTTGGTGCCATTTCCCTAGCTTAAATAAACAGTTTGTTCACTGTAATTAATTGCATTTATTAACTGGAATAGTCTACTGGGTAGAAATGTGCCCCTTTTTCAGTGGAATTCTGGGCCAAAAAAGGCCTACTTCATACAATTATTTTTTTTTTTATTAGATGTAAAAACAAGGTGCAATTCTGTACTACTTCAGTAGCACATGAGATTACATAGTTTGATACAGTGGTTACAATGCAGATATATTTCTTTATACAGATTTTATTAAAGATATATAAATAATATGTACATCAAATATATAGTCAGTAAATTATGTTGTTTTTATTTCTCTCTTCTATGCAAGCATGTTGTATATATAGTCCATCTTATTCAAGTATGGAATGGCACAGTTTGTGAGTGAGTGACACATGGCCAGTTTTGAGTTAACAAAGATAATGTGCAAATAGGGTTGCCATCTATCCGTTTTTTTCCAGACTATCTGGAAATCAAATTGATTTTCCCGTAGTCCGGAAAACACTGTACAAACTCTGGTATTATGCTTCAAAAAGGGAAACAGATTATCAGAGTTTGTTAAATCGGCTGAAAGAAGGCATCAGGAATGGAAAAAGAGGGCATTCCCATCTGCTGATGCCATAGTGACATCACACAAATGGGTGGTGCATGGGAGGGGTTACATGTGATGTGGGCGGGGTTGCATGTGATGTGAGGGGTGTGGTTTTAGCTACAATGAGAGGTGGCAACCCTATGTGCAAAGTTTTTGGTTACCATTTCATTTTGCTGTAATAATGCTCTCATTATGTAAAATGGGCTTGATGATTATAAAATAATTAGATTTTACTTTAATTACTTAAGTGGAACCATGCTTATTAAGTATAGTAAACTTCTGTTTCTATTTGTTTTATATAGAGCAGCTGTCCAGTTACTTCCTGATTCCATGTCATGTGACTTATAATGATGTAATTGTTAGCACAGTCTGACAGTTTGTAGTGGGTAGTGTTCTGTAGTCAATAGCAGATTTCATCATGTATCACAGTCAATCAGAAAATAAGTAAATACATTATATTCAAGTAAAAGCAAATTAGAACAGAATAAGACCTGTTGTAACATATATAATGCTTTTTATTATCTCAAGGGAGACAACTATAAGGGTTATATTTATGTTACTGTACTGTAGGCCAATCGTTATGCTCTTAAAAGGTATCTTATTCAGTTCTAATTGGCTTTTACTTGAATATAACTGCATTTATTTGTTGATTTACTGCCTGACTGATTGTGCTGTATTTGGATATTGAAATATGCTACAGACATCAGGAAACACCGTACCAACTGCAGAGAGTCAAATTGTATACCCTAACAATTGCACCATTAGAATTCTAGGTCACATAACATGGAATTAAGAAGGAACTGAACATCTACTCAGCCTACAGTAAATGGAAATACAACTTCACTATACTTAATAAGCATAGTTTCACTGACTAACTAACTGTAGTAAAATCTATTTATTTTATAATCAGAAAGCCCACCACATAATGACGGCATAATTACAAAAAAAATGTTAACAAAAATCTTTGCACATGATATCTAACAAGGTCTAAAGACTGAATATACATTTAGGTTTATGGGAGGTATGTAAGAGTTGTGAAATTATTGTGGTGATGGCAGGGTGTTTGAAGACAGTGATTGAAAGAGAGGGGTCAACAACTGAGGATGGAGAGTATGGAATGTATTAGGTAGGGAGTAAGTAGGTAGGTAGGTATAAAAGGAAAGTAAGGAAGTGAGCTAAGCAGGGTTTGAGCAAGAGCACTGCTAGAAATCCATGAGGTGATGTTTTAGTTCTGTTTTGAGTGTTCAGTGTGTTCCATTTGGCCCTTTTAAAGGCTAGATGTCCTATAGATTATTAATATTTTTTCTATGAAAAAAACTTAGTGACAAATGATCAGAAGATTTGGAAGATGGAAATGTCATTTATCCATAAATAAGTGTGTATATTTCAGTCAACAAAATGGAAAAGCATTGCATTTCAAGAATAATGTCAGCATTATGGCATTTCATGTCATATTTAGCTGCATTAAATAGTAAACACCACTAGATGGTAGTGCAACTACAAATATGACGACTACATTTAATACTATACAGGCTTCATGTTACAAACTTGAAACTAACAAGATGAAAATAAAGTAAAGTTTTTTCTTATTTATTTATTTTATTATATGCTTTTGTCATTTTTAGTGTTTCAATTCGCTTAGTAGCAGCTGTAATACAAAAGGCAATATATATTTGTGCTTTAACATTGTGCATTGGCAAATATTGGCAACAAAATTTCTAAATACCAAAACCATGTAATGTCAAATCTCTTGATGGGATTGGAGAATTCTTTTTATTTTTCTTTGTCATACAAAGAAATATTACCTCTGTGCAAAGGAGTATGCATGCAGCTCCCGAGATACAGCACAGATTCCACTGTGTGCCAGACTTTTTCCTTCATTAAGACAAATTGATTTACTAACTACAGCAGTTGCTTAACACAGACATCAAACTGTAAAAACATACACACACACACACACACACACACACACACACACACACACACACACACACACACACACACACAATTTCGTACACAAACCCGACACAAGTCAAATAACCAATGGCATGCACATGTTCTGTCTATTACTCTCGTCTTATGATTTGTGCAGAAAGCTACATGCAACAAACCTGGCTGTGTAAACATACTGTGGGCTCTGTGTAGCATATCGGACATTGTAGGCTGTCTAGGATCCAGACACGTATTTGTTCAGTTATCTCTGGATGCCATGAATTACCTCCCACATACAACTTACATTCAGAGCTAAATGCCACATGTTTGAACGTGAAATACAAGGCTCCAGCTTGAGGCCTAAATGTGGAAACAGAATATTTTGGTGCTGACTCCTTCTACTCATAATTCAGACAATCTACAAGATTTTTGGAGACACTGGTCTAGATTTCAACCATAATTTTTCAGCTAAATTAAAATATGTTTCATCAGAAAACTCTGTATTTCTCATAGCAGAAATTACATCATTGCAGTTGGTGGTTGGTATAATGGTTAGGTAATCACCTCTCAGATGCAAGGTACATACAGGATTTGTTTCTCACCTTTGAAAGGGCAGCTAGCCTGGTATTTACCAATGAACGTCATTCTGTCTTTCACCTTGCTTTAAAAGGGTGTGTTTGGTATAATGGTTAAGGTCTTCACCTCATAAACACAAGGTGCATAGTTTGATTCTGACCTTAGGATTTTGACTATGCTTAAAATGGCCCTTCATGGCAGTTAGCCTAGTAAACAGCTATGAACCTATCAATCATATATTCCTATAAAGGGCTATGCCCCAATTCATCTGCCATTGACTACAGTATATATAATTCACTTTCCAAATGTCCTGCCTAAGTACCAGAACTTTCACATTTAAACATACATATTTAAAAGATGTGCCTACTTATTCTGGATTCTGTTTACTTAATGCTTCTTTTATTCAGAAGTCTCAGCATACTTATATAACTTCTCCTCCAAGTGTCTGAAACATTTAGTCCATCTTATTACTATACATTTCATTTCTTGGGATTTACGACTCTTAAAGAACAAGTACCTTCAGACTATTCCTCCCTCCCTCTCAGCATCTACTTTCTTTCTCATAGAAATGTAATACTGACTGAGAGGGGGGGTTAGCCCCACCATGCTTCACTCTTGAATGTGTTTGTTATTTTCTTGTCCATTTATTTCTGTAACTGCATTCTAAATATATTTTATTGTGCTCTTATGCACTAGCCTTCCTCTCAGCTCCCATCACCCTGTGATATCCAATAATACAGGTTCACTGATGCATACTAATTCTCTAGCTTAAAATATTCATTAGTTATAATCTTCCTGAAGTGCATGTATGGTCCCTTTATTGCACAACAGACTACTGCAATCTCCCAATACTGCTGTTATCCAAAAAAATCCAGTAATTTCTCAAGCTTTGTGGTTAACCTTTTGTTGTACCAATCTCCTTTATTTTGTCCACACAGTCTTGTAATGATTACATTGGTGTTGTTTCTGACTATTTTATACCACTGATATATTGGCATCGGCCACACTAGTGTCTTAAAGTCTTTATGATCTCATAAAAAGGCAACATTTTATTCCTCCTCCTTGCATAGCATCTCCAGCTGTACAGCTCAAAGCAGGACTAGAAGCTGAAAAGGTTTTATATCAGTATTCAGTATCACATTATGTTAATGGAGTTTTGAACTCACTATCCTAACTTGCTCATGTTTGTTACAGTTTTACAACTCTGACTTCACATATGTATTTTCAGCACTGCACCTTATCAAAAAATGCATTGGAGTTTATTTCTGCCACTATATAATTTTGCAGCCCACATGTATAATCACAATTTGTGCAAGCTTAAAAAAGCTTCTGTACCCTTCCTAACAGATGGCATGAGAAGAAAGCTACTTTATATTTGGTGCAAAAATACTAACAAATAAAAATTAAGAGTTGATATTATTGTTTTCAAGTAATTTTATGTGCCTCTCAGTCTCTCTCTCTCTCTCTTTCTATAATGTGTGCATATGTATTTATATATATATGTATATATATATGTATATATATATATATATATATATATATATATATATATATATATATATATATATATATATATATATATATATATATATATATATATATATATATATATATACAGATAAATATATACATTAAGAGACAGTGGGAGAGAAAGAATGCATGGATATATGTATAATCAATCTGTCTATATAGCTTTCTGCAATGTTGTTGAGACATTTTCGGCATCCCACAGATAATTGAAAAAAAGACTGTCTTCTGATTCTGCAACACTCAGAATGGGAAAGTGGGCAATTTTCTCCCCTTTTGGATTCATGTTTAAGCCTGTTTCAAAGGTAGAGGGAAAGCAAAGTGGAGACTTTACTCCCTGCAAAAAATAGAATAAAGCCCATTCTCAATTGTTGCTGGAAATAGGAATCAGCATGTTTTTATGTCTTTATTGATTATTCCTGGGTCAATGGAGTGTGGCACAATATATTTAAATACATTATATATATATATATATATATATATATATATATATATATATATATATATAGATAGATATGTGTGTGTGTGTGTGTGTGTGTGTGTGTGTGTGTGTGTGTGTGTGTGTGTGTGTCTGTGTGTGTGTGTGTGTGTGTGTGTGTGTGTGTGTGTGTGTGTGTGTGTGTGTGTGTGTGTGTGTGTGTGTGTGTGTGTGAACCATCCTACTGCTAGAGTAAGAAATGATACATAAATGAATAGATGGAACTTTTTGTTAAAAAAGTCATTTGTCATAAGCAACCCCAGCAGCTAACTCCTGTTCTAAGATTTTGCCTCCTGTGAATGGGTACCTCATAAGGATCTGCTTTGTGCCTTTGTGACTGGATGTGTACAACTTAGGCAAATGTGACATTCATTACCATTCTCATCTTTACTTCATGAGTTTTGAAACTGTCATTTTGTTTATGTTAATGCAGTGCCAGACTAGAGTCAAGTTCAAAAGGGTCTTCTTTCCCCGCTGATTCTGCCAAGCTCATTCCCTTGGCTGTGGTTTCTGTAGATAGTAGGTAGGGACAGTGGGAATCTCATTCATTCATTCATGCCCGTCACTAATTGGATGATGAGTCATAGTTACTCATGCCATTTACCTCAGCATCATTGAGTTTCTTCACTTTGACATTCAGAGCACCGAGCAGAAATCACATCACGTCAACACCCATCTTGGGCCTTTGCGATGCTTTGTTTTAATTAAACAGCCAGATTCCCCTGATCCGCACCAGTTCTAAGGCAGCTGCTAGCTCTGGGACTGGCACCAACCACACCAGGGACGATCTACAGGAATGGGCCAGTGCACATCCAGAGTCACCGCCACCTTCCCCCCAGGTGCAGCGAGGGGGGTGATGCCTCATCCAGCCATGGTGCATGCTCAGCCATGCTTCACGACTGACCCAGTCCTTAGAGCCAATCTTTATCCCGAAGTTACAGATCTAGCTTGCCGACTTCCCTTACCTACATTGTTCTAACAAGCCAGAGGCTATTCACCTTGGAGACCTTCTGTGGATCTGGGTATGGCCCTGTACGAGACTTACACCCGAAGGTGAAACTATACTAGGAGAAGATTTGGCAAGAAAAATTAACAGATAATAATAAGGATCTAAGCCACAGAGATAAAGGTACGATAGCTTCTAGTGGAGATAAGGATCCTAGCCACAGAGATCAAAGGTATGATAGCTTTCAATGGAAGAAGAAAGACAAAGCACAAAAGGCTAAGATTCGCAGAAGAGTTTTGTATATCACCAATAAATATGTAAAGCAGAAGAAAATGAGTGAAGGATGAGAAAACAAAGCAAAACAGAATGAGTAGAAAAGTTCCGCAATGTTACAAACTAAATAACAAAAGGGGAGAGAGGTGATGCGTAGATGTCCTGTCTGCGGATAAAAGTTAATAACCATGCAATGTTTTTCTTAAGCCATCACTAATTTGGCTTTCCAGGATAAATGTGCATCTGTGTGATGTAAATCAGAATACCATGTTGTGGTTACTGTCTGTTATGTGAAACAATATTTAAATATAGTACTATGGCCATTTTACCATACTCAGATTTCTAAGGTGTGCACAGACAGCAAAGTGACTATAATTGCTGAGTACAGGGGCTGTCTGTGGATGAAAATGAATAATCTGTTTCTATAGTGCCAATATGCATTTGTATGCAGCAAGCTGAAATTTTTTACTATGGCCACCTGTTTTTAAAATTACAATCAGACATTTGAGGTGTACACTGTCAATAAAGTGAAGGCCATCTGTTCATAAAATTGTCTACCTCTGCTGTTTTTATCACAGTTATCCAGTTACTGCTCTGGCTTGGTTGCAGCAACATCACATAATGATTTGTATTTACTGAAACTGGTGTAAAATGATCATTGTTATGGCTTATGTGCATATGTGTATGAGGACATTGCAATGTAACTAGAGTTGGAGATCTTCATAATTTTTTCACTTTGCATTACAATTAAACATCTGCATTGCATATAATAAGTGACTATATTTGGCGGCCTGGGCAGGATTAGTATGAAAGACTAAAACAACTGATCAATGGTACAGTGGTGCTTTGCTGACTCACATTAATTGGTTTTCTGGATAACTTTTTGGTTGTGGTTCTTTCTTTGTGTAGTATGCATATCTTCCCTATGTCTATGTGCTTTATCTAGGTATTTCTCCAATTTGCCTGTGTGCCAAAAGGTGTGTGTATGTGTATGTGTATGTTTGTGTGTGTGTGTGTGTGTGTGTGTGTGTGTGTGTGTGTGTGTGTGTGTGTGTGTGTGTGTGTGTGTGTATGTATCTGTTATGAAAGATTTGGTTTGTCAAGGCAGAGTCATATGTGTGTGTGTGTGTGTGTGTGTGTGTGTGTGTGTGTGTGTGTGTGTGTGTGTGTGTGTGTGTGTGTGTGCACAAGTGAAAAAAATAATATTGCAGACTTTTATCTGTGAACACACATCATTTTGGGAAGATGCCTAAATCTGCTGACCAGCAGTAAAAAAAAAAACAGCAGGTAGTTATTTTTCAAAAATGAAACATAACATGTATTACAGAATATGTAGACCATCAGAGCTCCATGGGGCCTGTTAGCTCTTTGACCCGCCCCCACCCCCAGCTACATAATGAATTTTTAAACAGGCTTAGTAGAGGGGACTGCTCATCAAACTCTACCCAGTGCTCCCCCAAATTAATAGCAATAGACAGAGGCACTGGTGCCATCTTTATTGACCACACAAAGCCTTTGGACCTCATTGATCACAACATTCTCCTCTATCACCTATTACAAATAGACTTAAGTCCCACTTCTGCACCTTGGTTTCAAAACTACCTCATCAATCACCACTTATTGATCAAAATTCATCCACAGAAAGAAGTACTATAAGGTTCCCTATTTTCTCCTTTCCTGTTCTCTGTCTTTATAAATAAACTTCCCATTGACCTATCTCAGCTTCCCCCTACTCTACACAGATTGCATGGTACTATCTCACACAAACAACTCAGTATTAAACTCTACAGAAATACCTGCAAGCTGATTTGATAGCCCTGATCCACTGGATCTCCAGAAAAAAAAATAATTTTCAACTCCAGCACAACCAAAACTATGATTTTTAGTACCAAACAGAAACTTAAAAAGAGCACAAAATGATTTGCATATGTATGTCCATAATACCCCACACACACACTTGAAGTACCACTTCTTTTAAATATCTTGACTTGATCCCCGCATTAATTTTTCCTTCCATGTCAACTGGAGGTACATATCTATTTCCAGGTTTGCGTTACCTCTTCAGATGCTTATTTTTTGAATGGTGTTCTTATTTTCAGGCTAGATTTATCTTTTTGCGTGATTTTCTGAATGCCCCATCACATATGAGTTTGAAGGTTTTTAGTACATATAAAACCAGACTACATGCTCGATGTACTGGTCGCACCAGGATATTTAACAAATAAAACTCTTATGTTACAGATCCATTTTAAGAAACAAAAATCCATGACTTTATAAAGTGTTTTTTCAGTATCACTTATAAAATCTAAAGATTTTGTATGGTGCCTTTGAAAATATGTTTACATTTTGTATGGTTTTTACCACTTTAAATTTTTCAGACTTTAGTTCCCAAAGACATGCTGTAGGTGGATTGGACACTCTAAATTGGCCCTAGGTGTGAGTGTGTGCATGCGTGTGCCTTCTGTGGAAGGTTGGGTGCTGGGCTGGCAACTCACCACCATAAAACTCCACTGCCAATCATGAGCAGACAGGTGATCCGCTGTGGTGACCCCTAACCGGGAAAAAGCCGAAAGAAGAAGAAAGAAGTTTCTGAACAGTATCCCAACAATCCTACTGGAAGTGGGAGGAGTTATACACTATCTGATATTTAAATGTTATGCTACTTAGATGCACAGATGTTTTGGCAGGTTGTGCTTACTTTTCATGAGCTTTTGTATCTATTTTCAGTGTCTGCATGTTGAGAGGCATTCACTGATGAAGTTTAGATATGCAGGTATTTCTGATGGTTAGTTCAATTTAGTACTGCATTTTGTATTATTTCACTTGTGTTTGTTTGGATGTCATGATAGTTGATATGTTGGTGTTGATAGCTATCTTGAGATCCATTACCACAGAGTTGCAATGTGATATTGACGTATGAATTTTAACTTGATTTTTCATGAATTAATCAGGATTGTAAGAATTTACAAAGTGTGAACTTCAACACATGCTATTAACTATCCTTCATGATGGCATTCTGGAATACATTTTGGTGCTCAAGCTTTCTCTGTGAAATAACATTTTGTCATATTAGCAACTATATTTTGAGGTGTGTTCATGCTTTCAGGCTCGATTTACCCTTTCATGTAATTTTCTGGATCACACATCATTTGTAGGAGTTTAGCACATAGAAAACTAGACTGTTTAAGAAATAAAACTGTTTGTCCCCTCACAACTAATGAGTACCACCCACCTATTTTTCACTACTTAGCAGCTATGTATGACATCAGACAGAGAATACACTTTATACATAATGCTACGAGATACACATGCAAGGACAAGTTATATTAATGGATATGAGCAACACCTATATATAACCTGCACACACACATGCAGTGGATTAGACAAGCCATTATTAAGTTGGAATGCATTCACATTTTACAGTCGGATGGCCAGTGAAAGTAGAGTGCCCTACATGGTTACCCACATACTGGACCCTGGCACGTTGACTACATTGAAATTTTTCAGGTGAGTGTAACTTAGTTCTGCTCATGTAATGAGCTTATGCTTTGATATTTTCCTCCAATAAGCTTTGATAGGTTTCTTTTAATTCTGTAGAACTAGAGGAACAGCATAATGGAGCAATCACAGAACAGTGGTTTGGCAGAAAGTGAAATGGGGCAAAATAGTGCAAGACAATCTCTCTTTCCACTTTATACTGGAAAAAAACGGAGAAAAATAAAATATTTTTTTTACTGAGTAACTGTTATCTCGAATAAAATGAGACTGATCATTAACATGACTGTTTGCCATCAAAGAGCAGTCGTATTATACCATTAAGTAAAACTAATATTTCATAGTGCACTTGCCAGCTGCCGCCAATTATGCAATTCTTTTCTAATAGTTTTCTCCTTCCTCTACAGATGGTGCATTTGAGAAGAAGAAACTAAAGTCATCTTTGTAAAGCAGCTGAATCATTATATACAAATGGATAATGGAAAACAAGCCGTATGTGAGGTGCGCGATCTCAATATTGGTGTTGGCCACGGAGAGTAGAATGATCTGCAGCAACGAGTGGCTGTGGGAAAGCACAATCTGAGTGCTAAATATCTGACTTCAAATAAGGTGCCAGAATTGCTTTCTGCACTGCAAACTGACCTGAAAGTATGAGAAGCTGTCATCGTCTTTACTGGCTTACATGCTGAACCCACTTACCATTTCCTTCTGGAGACCATCTCTTTAAATTCATGAAGAAACATGGAATGGATCCACAATGACCTGGGGACAAACTAAAGCTGCATTTCCAGTAAAGGAGGGAAAGGAATCAAAATATCAACAGGATGTGACAGAAATAGGCCAGAGTCTGCTAGACTAAACCCAGATCGGGCACTCTATGTGCAACTTAGCCTTCTGATCAAGGTACTGGCAAAAATGCAGTGAGATTGCTTGGAATGTCAGTGGAACTGGCCAAGTTACTTTTGATTTTATCATTCAGACACTGAAAAAATTGAACATTCTACTCAGTGATTTTGTTGCTACCTGTTAGGCAGTGCTGCCTCCATAATGGGGAAATGCAAGTTTGTGTTTCCTGGGTTAAGATAACTCCGCCCACATACTTTCAACATGGCTATCTGTGTCACATTGTTAACTCATGTATTAAATCAGAAATAAAGGTAATGGCCCTGCCTGTGGATGACGTAATGTCCGACATTTATTGTTACTTCTCCAGTGCGCACAGTGACACAAAAAGCAAAAACTGAATCAAAAAGAGTTTTCATTGCTTAATACATACTGGGTCCATTTGAAGTAGATGCTGGGTCCATCAAAATTCTAGTATATATGTCCCCATTTGATGGCAAAGTTCAGCAAAAGTCACCTAGAGAATGCCTGACTTGTGGTCTGTCCAGAGGTCATACGTCATGTCAGCTAAAGTGAAGTTCATAGATGAGAAACTTCACTGAACTGATGCTAAATTAGTCTTACAGTCCTCTGTCTGTTGTATACAGTTTAACCGCTGCAGAACTACAATGTCCAAAAGCAAAGTAAGAAAAATCAACTGCTCGTCTTACACAACATACAAAAGGTAATGCAAGCATATACTAGGAGGGCATTAAAAATCACCTATTGCTAGATGTTTATTTATTTATTTGGAAAATTTGACTGCCACTGATTCAGTTCTGGAAAAGCAAGAAAACACTTTGCAAAATAGTAAACTTTGTATTAGTCCTGATACTGACAGTTACCTTGACAAGAATATGGATGACATCTGAGCTACTCCGACAGCAGAAAAATTTCCAGTGGGCAAAATGATTTTATTTGTCAGTTCTACTGAAATGAAAAAGTGCATTTCTTCTAGGGATCCTCTTCGAGAGAACATGGGCAGTTTACAAGATGCCGATATAAAGTTGGAATTGTTGTCAACTATTGTTTCTGATATTGGCTCTCATCTTAGTTTTGTAACTCAAGAGTGGAACAGTGAAAATTGACAGATGAAATGAAAGGACAGATGGTGCTAACGCAAACTAGTAAACTTATGAAAAGGCACCACAAGCAGGCAGAAGCACGAACAAAATGAGGAGTCCACACGCTGGAAGCACTGGAAAGCACCAGCAGTTTAATAAATCACACTAACGCACGTTGTAAAACAGAACGTTTTCGTCTTCAAC
Source organism: Protopterus annectens (assembly GCF_019279795.1). NCBI lineage: Eukaryota > Metazoa > Chordata > Ceratodontiformes > Protopteridae > Protopterus > Protopterus annectens. Next base: position 1,162,038,853 of record NC_056728.1, on the reverse strand, counting down.
TTCATCAGAAAATGAACTGGAATCACCATAATGTCATATATATACACACACCCACATTTAAAACCATTTAAAACCACCAATCACAGTTAGAGAACCATTTAAGTTAATTAATACACACATTAAAAATATGCCATCTAAATGTTAAAAAGCATCAGAAATATCATATATAAATATTATAAAACTTCCACGCACTAAAAACTCTTTTAAAATAAAAAATATATGTATCATTCAAGTAAGAAATAATAGTTGATGTAATAAATTTAAAACCTAGTAATTGATGTAATATGTTTGAAACCTAGCAGAATAAAAAATGAAATTATATCCCCCTCCGGTGGTGAACCTTAAAACTACTTTAAAATACGAATAAATATTCAGCACATAACTTCTAAAACTAAATTGATGTTGTATACCATAGACTGAAAACCTATTCATTCTATTTATACAGGTACTTAAAAAGAAAATTAATCCCCTTTTTTTTAGAGCTTAGCAGATCTTAATTTAAGTACCGGTGCTAGGGATAGCATTTCATTGAGCCCTGGGTTTCTACCTGAATCCAACACTAGCTGCCAGTATAACTCTCTGTATTCAACTAGTGTTTCCCACATACCACCCCTAGGGTTCATTGTAACAACCTCAAGTATAAAAAATTGAAAACCAAGGGTTTTACATTTAGTAGTATGCTTGTATAATGCATTTCTTTCATTCTTGGTTTTGATTTCGTATAGATGTTCATCTATTCTCTGCTTCAGTTTTCTTTCACTTTTTCCTATATAAAAAGATTCACATTCTTTACATGTTGCAATGTATATAATACCTTTCGTATTACAATTAGCATAGGTGTTTAATGTTAATTTCTTTTTCCTAGCCTGCAAATATATGTGGTCTCCAACTGATAGAAAAGAACAATAACTACAACTACCACACTTAAACAAGCCTTTCTTTTCCTTTTTACTGTTTTGGATACTGCCCCTATTTAAACCCCTCTCTAATATATTCTTAATGGTGTTACCTTTACGATATGTATATGTCAATTCATTATCAAAAATGTATCTTAGGTCAGATATTTTGGAAAAATTATTCCATTCTCTATCAAAAATTCTCCTTATAAGTCCTGAATGCCCATCATAAGTTGTAATGAGACCTGCTCTGTGACATTCAATGGATTTACTTTCTTGTTTTTTATCTTCTAATATTTGGGCTTTACCCAAAATTGCAGCAAACTTATCCTTCCTCTTTTCTTTCACCTCATCCAAGATTTTGTCAAAAACTTCATAAGGGTATCCTCTATTTAAGAATAAATCCCTAAGTACAAGCACTTCATTCAAAAAAACCTTATCATCTGAGGTCATTCTACTTAAACGCACCAGTTGTCCTTTCACCACCCCCTTCTTCTGGTAGGGTGGATGACAACTGGTGTAGTGTAAGTAAGAATTTGAAAAGGTCTTTTTCCTACATATTTGTGACATAAATTGACCATTATTTTTCTTGATGTGAACATCCAAATAAATCAGCTCATCCTGATTAAAGTTTTTTGTGAATTGTAAAAAATCAGTTGTACTATTAACATATTGTACAAAATTGTCAAAGTCTTCTTGTTGCCCCTTCCACAAAAAGCATAAATCGTCTAAAAATCTACTGTATAACATCCAATAACCATGAAATTGTGAATTGACAAGAAATTTATTTTCCCAGTAAGCCATTATTATATTAGCGTAGGTTGGGGCACAATGTGCACCCATGGCAACACCTTTCTCTTGCTTGAAGTATTCCCCTTGAAAAAATATGTAATTATTTTTCAGGACTATTTCCATAAATGTTAAAATAATTCTAAAATCACTGTGGGTAATCTTTTTACTGTCCACTAACATTTCCTCAAACCACTCCATACCAACGTCATGTGGTATACTTGTAAAAAGATCCACCACGTCCAGTGTACCAAATGCTACATGTTCACTAAACAAAGTACTTTCCAATTTCCTCAGAAAATCCCAGGAATCTTGTAGTACATGTGTAGTTTTATAATATTTATATATGATATTACTGATGCTTTTTAACATTTAGATGGCATATTTTTAATGTGTGTATTAATTAACTTAAATGGTTCTCTAACTGTGATTGGTGGTTTTAAATGGTTTTAAATGTGGGTGTGTGTATATATATGACATTATGGTGATTCCAGTTCATTTTCTGATGAAGTTGAAGACGAAAACGTTCTGTTTTACAACGTGCGTTAGTGTGATTTATTAAACTGCTGGTGCTTTCCAGTGCTTCCAGCGTGTGGACTCCTCATTTTGTTCGTGCTTCTGCCTGCTTGTGGTGCCTTTTCATAAGAAAATTGACAGATACATTTTCCATGTATTAAATGATCGAGTGACCATTTAGATTAGGCACAAACTCATGTTTCCTGAAGTATTGGTCCATGGTGTAGTACCGGAGACAGCCATTGGGTACATTTTCTATTAACTATTCAGAGATCTAAGTTGTGCTTGAAAATGGACAGGGATGAACTTTGTTTTATGTGGATGGGGAGTCTGTTCCATAGTAGCGGTATCCTCGGTGAAATATGCATCTTTCCAAACTATTCTGCTGATGTTGCAGAACAGGTTTAGATGCCTATGCCAAGTATATCTGATGTCATTTGACTTGCTGATGTGCAGTAAATCCATCAGTAATGGGTCGGAGGATGCCATATATGCCAAAACACAGGTCACCTCTTAGCAGTCTGTAGGATACTGAGTATAGTGACAGGAACAGGTTGTAGTGTTGACTGCAGAACTTGGCTTTGAGTGTGCATGTGAAGATCAGGTTGGATAAGTACTTAGATATATATTTAGTTAGTTAGGTCGTTAGTTAATTGGTTATTTACTGTTTGTCCACCGGATAAGTGGGCTGGTCCACTGACCCTCTTTAACCAGGATCCACGCTCAATAGAGCAGAACAAATACAGATCATCATACAAAAAGACAGTGAACAGGTCATATTATACAGCTGAGGTAAATAGTTCACAGAACAGTAAATCTAGCAGTATACTACACAATAACAGAATAGAATTAAAAGGTGGGAAAAAGCATTACTCACTATACAGTAAGAACTGGTTGACATGGAAGTATTATGGAATGTTATACATATAGGCAGGAAGGTTGTCCATTATTCCTCTAGCACTTACAGATAGGTGCATCAGTGAGATAGTTTTTCTCATGCTTTTTGGAATTCTTTTAGCATAGAAACTGATTTAATTTCAAAAGGTAAATGATTCCAAGAGGCAGGTCAGCTCTATGCACAAAATATTTTGATTGTGAGGACATGAAATATATCATTTATACTGATAGTTGTGGTCTCTGGAGGTATTGAAATCGACACACTTTAAGATTTGGAGTGGTGAATTTATTTTGAAGAAGTTATTTCCATTTTAGGCATATTACAGATGCCATATTTGAATTATGTGTCTGCATCCATTTGTGAATATCTTTTTTGTAAGTTGGAAAACTATTAGAGACTCTTGGGTGAGTACAAATTTCTGCTAATAATAAATGCTAGAATAAAATATTTTATTGCATAAACTGTCTGAGAAATCTTAACATTTCACTGTTGTGTATGCATGGGTGCATGACATTGCTTTGAAATATCAGAAAATTGAAATACACATGACCAAACCCAGTGGTTGAGTGTGACGAGACTAAACATTAATAAAAAGTAAAAAACATATTTTTTGCAGAGTGTTAAGCCCCCTAGGTTACATACCTGTCATGTAGTACGTATTTTTTTTTACCAAGGAAAAAAATGGTGCAGCTGATCAGAAATCATCTCATTACACTTCTGGCTTTTTATGAGTGAGATCGCTTAACAGTGGGGATTGGAAAATGTGCCTTTTCCTTACCTTTCTGTGATCTTGGCGTTGGTATATATATTTAATTGAGGGGACAGGGTTGCATGGGGC